>NC_088229.1:70674648-70697148 GCF_036934945.1 Oncorhynchus masou masou
ATGTGTGTGTGTGTGTGTGTGTGTGTGTGTGTGTGTGTGTGTGTGTGTGTGTGTGTGTGTGTGTGTGTGTGTGTGTGTGTGTGTGTGTGTGTGTGTGTGTGTGTGTGTGTGTGTGTGTGTGTGTGTGTGTCTGCCCGTGTGTGTGTGTGTGTGTGTGTGTGTGTGTGTGTGTGTGTGTGTGTGTGTGTGTGTGTGTGTGTGTGTGTGTGTGTGTGTGTGTGTGTGTTGTTCACCACCGTATTAGATTGGGTGAGTGGAGAGAGGCGTCAAATGTTGTTCATTGTCATATTAGATTGTGTGAGTGGAGAGTGGGGATGTATTTTGTTATTATCGTATTAGTTTGGGTGAGTGGAGAGAGAGAGGGGACTATGTTGTTTTTATCGTATTAGATTGGAGAGAGGGGACACGTGTTATTTAGTTTAGTTTTAGTTTATTAGTTTGACCATTTTAAAAAGCAAGCACACATAAATCTTGAAAAAGTCATACATGCACATGAATTACATTATAGAGGATAACACACAATAAAATTCGGGACTTATTTCCACTGTGGTCCTCTTGATGGCTAGACAAGATGGCGAGACACGATGGAACACAGTATGGCAGTGAAATAATAAAACAAAAACAGAGAAGTGGAACATCTATCTCATTATTCCAGTTACATCATAGGGGTTATTCATATGGTCACAGAAGACATCAAACATATTTTTACCTTATTTTTAAAGCTGCCCAGAGAGGACGTTGTTTTTATAGGCAGAGTCAACTCATTCCATTCTGAGGCTCCAGTATACAAGACAGTACCTTTCTCAGCATTACTCCTGAACCCGTATAAGCACACCTCGGCAACACCAGATCTGGTGCTGTGATTGTGTGCATCCCTAACACGAGGAATGTAATCACTTAGATATCTGGGCGCAGGACCATATATACTGTAAACCAAACCTAGTTTAATCTGGGACACCCTAGCCTCAACAGGCAGGACCATAAATACTCCTGGAAACCAAGCCTAGTCTAATCTGGGACACCCTAGCCTCAACAGGCAGCCAGTTTAGTTCCTGAAAGCAGATCCTGCCTATGTGAGTATGTGGACTCACCTTCAATACTACTCTGATCAGCTTATTATGGGCTATCTGGAGCTTTCCCTTCATAAATTCATAAGCCCCCAAACCAGGAAGCACTAGCATAGTCAAAATGGCATTGAATGTGGGCAGTAGCTAGCACTTTCATGGAGTCCTTATCAAGCAGCTTGGACTTTCTAGCCAAAAACTTAGTCCTGGCATTAACCTTCCCTAGCACTTCATTGGCCATGCTCACACCTCCCAAGCTTCCATCAAGGATACATCCCAAGTACCTAACAGAGGTTTTAGTAGTCAGCACCTCACGCCCTAACTCCACTCTGATTTCAGACGACATGCACAATTTAGGTGTCACGTTCTGACCTTAGTTCCTTCGTTTTTGTCTTTGTTTTAGTATGGTCAGGGCGTGAGTTGGGGTGGGCAGTCTATGTTTGTTTTTCTATGTTGGTTTTTGAGTTCGGCCTAGTATGGTTCTCAATCGGACTTTGTTTTCCATGTTAGTGTTTGGGCCACACGGTACTGTTTCGGTTTTGTAAATTCACGTTGTCATTTATTGTTTAGTGTTTGATTAAAAATCATCATGAACACTTACCACGCTGCGATTTGGTCCTCACCTCCTTCCACCGACGACAATCCTTACATTAGGTCAGGATCCAAAAATAATTGCTTCAGTTTTCCCTAAGTGCATAGATAGCATATTATCTCCGAGCCATTTGCTAATGTTAGTAAACTCTGTGCTAAGTCAAGTAAAATAGACATGTTCATTATCGTATTAGATTGGGTGAGTGGAGAGAGGGGACGTATGTTGTTATTATCATATTAGATTGGGTGAGTGGAGAGAGGGGACACGTGTTGTTCATTATCGTATTAGATTGGATGAGTGGAGAGAGGGGACACGTGTTGTTCATTATCGTATTAGATTGGGTGAGTGGAGAGAGGGGACACATGTTGTTCATTATCGTATTAGATTGGGTGAGTGGAGAGAGGGGACACGTGTTGTTATTATCGTATTAGATTGGGTGAGTGGAGAGAGGGGACACATGTTGTTCATTATCGTATTAGATTGGGTGAGTGGAGAGAGGGGACACGTGTTGTTCATTATTGTATTAGATTGGGTGAGTGGAGAGAGGGGACACGTGTTGTTCATTATCGTATTAGATTGGTTGAGTGGAGAGAGGGGACGTATGTTGTTATTCTCGTATTAGATTGGGTGAGTGGAGAGAGGGGACACATGTTGTTCATTATCGTATTAGATTGGGTGAGTGGAGAGAGGGGACACGTGTTGTTCATTATTGTATTAGATTGGGTGAGTGGAGAGAGGGGACACGTGTTGTTCATTATTGTATTAGATTGGGTGAGTGGAGAGAGGGGACGTATGTTGTTATTCTCGTATTAGATTGGGTGAGTGGAGAGAGGGGACACATGTTGTTCATTATCGTATTAGATTGGGTGAGTGGAGAGAGGGGACACGTGTTGTTCATTATTGTATTAGATTGGGTGAGTGGAGAGAGGGGACGTATGTTGTTATTCTCGTATTAGATTGGGTGAGTGGAGAGAGGGGACACGTGTTGTTATTCTCGTATTAGATTGGGTGAGTGGAGAGAGGGGACACATGTTGTTATTCTCGTATTAGATTGGGTGAGTGGAGAGAGGGGACACATGTTGTTCATTATCGTATTAGATTGGGTGAGTGGAGAGAGGGGACACATGTTGTTCATTATCGTATTAGATTGGGTGAGTGGAGAGAGGGGACACATGTTGTTCATTATCGTATTAGATTGGGTGAGTGAAGAGAGGGGATGTATGTTGTTATTATCGTATTAGATTGGGTGCAGGGACAATAATGGAGCACATTTGACGCACAGGAATGTGACAATACAGCATTCACACACAAACTACACCGCGCAAACACACACACACACAAACTACACCATGCAAACCCACACACACACACAAACTACACAGCGCAAACACACACACACATTTTGTAGAGGCCTAAAAACTACTGAACAGTCATTCTGATTCCCATTTAAATAGCCCTAAGAGGGACTCATATATAGCCCATAACATATATATATATATAGTTTAATAAGTACGTTTTCTTTCATGGCTAACTACCAGAACGTTTGAAAAGACAGGCTGAGTGAGCGGAGAGCTTATATTCATGAGCTCACGTTGACTGGCAGCTCTTTAAAACACCTACTGTCAAGCAACTTGGATGCAGTGAGCAGGCTTGCAGAAAAGTCACCTTAAGCTAATTTGGTGACACACAAAGAAACTTTGAATTAAACAACATTGAAATTGCATCAGAAGTGTTTTATACATCTCCCGGAGGTTCCACACTTCGTAATACTGCTACAACCACCAGCAGCAGAATCTAATGGCTAAAGTAGAGATGCAGGGTAAGAGATGAGAACGACAGGTAGGCGATGTGGTTGAACTCGGGAAAGGGCATCTGGATTCATTCCTGTAGTTACTGAGCCCACATCAGACCCCTGCTACCGCTGGCATGATTTTATACACTGGGGCACAACCTGGGGAGATAGAACATACACATAGTCATGTAAGGTTTCTATAGGAGAAAATGTGGCACACGGCAGCAATCGTATGTGTTTTTATTTACTAGTAAACAGTAAAACATACACTTCAAAACAATGATAATGTTTACATGTATTATTTAGGTATAAAATAATGACATAATTTGGTATGAATTAAAAGTGAGGTATCATACCCAGTTCCTCAGCTGTGTGTGTTTGTTGAAGAGCAGTTTGCAGCAGACGAGCTGTCTGCCAAACAGGCTGATGAGGAGACGATATCTGTCCTGAGCATCAGCAGCCACGAGGGGGCGCTCTAACAGGTTGCAAAACATATCCAGCACCTGCATGGAGGACAAGAATGTATCGATGTGTGTGTGTGTGTGGGAGTGTGCGTGTGTGTGTGTGTGTGTGTGTGTGTGTGTGTGTGTGTGTGTGTGTGTGTGTGTGTGTGTGTGTGTGCGTGCGTGCGTGCGTGCGTGCGTGCGTGCGCGTGCGTGCGTGTGTGTGTGTGTGTGTGTGTGTGTGTGTGTGTGTGTGTGCGTGCGTGCGTGTGTGTGTGTGTGTGTGTGTGTGGCCTCTCCCCACCTTGTATGCTTGCTCCAGTCCAGAGACATCATCAAAGGCTTGACAGAAGATTACACCCTGAAGACGGTCTATATTCTCAGCCTTATTTCTGAAGTCGTATGCCTCAAACTCCTGCATCGGGACACATACACATACACACTGTCGGGACACACACACATACACACTGTCGGATAGATAGACAGTTTTTTACAGCCCACAAAGTCATTGCTTCAGTTTGCTTCAAACATTGAACATATCTGCTTTTACAGTAGAACATGTTTTACTTCATCTGGGTCCATACAACTGAACCTTATTCCCATATTCCTTCTTCATTATAATGTATTGTTGACGTCGTTGCAGACTCAGTGAATAACGTCCTGGTGAAGCCACTGGACCTGCTGGCTCCTGGCTCTGATGCCTCCAAACTCCACCTTCAAGAGAGAGAGAGAGAAGGACACAAACTCAGTATTTACAATGTTATTATATTTGTATTTATTATTTCACCTTTATTTAACCAGGTAGGCTAGTTGAGAACAAGTTCTCATTTGCAACTGCGACCTGGCCAAGATAAAGCATAGCAGTTCGACACATACAACAACGCAGAGTCACACATGGAATAACAAAACATATAATTAGTAGAAAAAAATAAAACAAAATGTTTATATACAGTAAGTGCAAATGAGGTAAGATAAGGGAGTTAAGGCAACAAATAGGCCATGGTTGCGAAGTAATTACAATATAGCAATTAAACACTGGACTGGTAGAAGTGCAGAAGATGAATGTGCAAGTAGAGATACTGGGGTGGAAAGGAGAAAGATAAATAAATAAATACAGTATGGGGAGAGGCTGTTTACAGATGGGCTATGTACAGGTGCAGTGATCTGTGAGCTGCTCTGATAGCTGGTGCTTAAAGCTAGTGAGGGAGATATGAGTCTCCAGCTTCAGTGATTTTTGCAGTTCGTTCCAGTCATTGGCAGCAGATAACTGTAAGGAAAGTCGGCCAAATGAGTTATTGGATTTGGGGGTGACCAGTGAGATATACCTGCTGGAGCGCGTGCTACGAGTGGGTGCTGCTATGGTGACCAGTGAGCTGAGATAAGGCAGGGCTTTACCTAGCAAAGACTTGTAGATGACCTGGAGCCAGTGGGTTTGGCGAGGAGTATGAAGCGAGGGCCAGCCAGCAAGAGCATACAGGTCGCAGTGGTGGGTAGTATATGAGGCTTTGGTGACAAAACGGATGGCCCTGTGATAGACTGCATCCAATTTGTTGAGTAGAGTGTTGGAGGCCATTTTGTAAATGACATCGCCGAAGTCGAGGATCAGTAGGATGGTCAGTTTTACGAGGGTATGTTTGGTAGTACGAGTGAAGGATGCTTTGTTGCGAAATAGGAAGCCGATTCTAGATGTAATTTTGGATTGGAGATGTTTAATGTGAGTCTGGAAGGAGAGTTTACAGTTTACAGCCTTGCGAGGGTTAACATGTTTAAATATTTTACTCACGTTGGCCGTGGTGAAGGAGAGCCCACAGGTTTTGGTAGCGGGCCGTGTCAGTGGCACTGTATTGTCCTAAAGCGAGCAAAGAAGTTGTTTAATTTATCTGGGAATAAGACGTTGGATGTCCGCGACAGGGATGGTTTTCTTTTTGTAGTCCATGATTGACTGTAGACCCTGCCACATATGTGGCAGGGTCTACAGACTCCACTTTGTCTCTATACTGACGCTTAGCTTGTTTGATTGCCTTGCGGAGGGAATAGCTACACTGTTTGTATTCGGTCATGTTTCCGGTCGCCTTGCCATGATTGAAAGCAGTGGTTCGCGCTTTCATATTTGCTCAAATGCTGTCATTAATCCAAGGTTTCTGGTTGGAGAAGGTTTTTAGAGTCACCATGGGTACAAAATCACAGATGCACTTGCTAATAAACTTGCTCACCGAATCAGCATAAATATCAATGTTGTTGTCTGAGGCTATCAGGAACATGTCCTAGTCCATGTGATCGAAGCAATCTTAAAACATGGAATCCGATTGGTCGGACCATTGTTGAACAGACCTGAGCACGGCGTTTCCTGTTTTAGTTTCAGTCTAGAGGCTGGGACAAGTCCAGAGCTCGGTCTTGAACCCAATTTAACATATCTGGAGAGACCTTAAAATAGCTGTGCAGCGACTCTCACCATCCAACCTGACATACTTCGAAAAAACTGTTCTTGCTTTGTCATTATATATGTAGATTTAGACATTATAGAATAAGGCTGTAGCCTAGTAAAATGTGGAAAAACATTGTGCCTACTTCTCAAGACAGAAGAGACTATTAACTTTACATGAGATGCACTGCAACAGGTGGTAAAAAGACATGCTGATTAACCTACAACCATAGCAAGGGAAATAATTTCAGTCTCCAATCTTAGGCCTTGTATTATCTCACATTTCAATTTAGAGTGTGATGTTGAGCAAGACGTGGTCAGGCCCATAGACTGACAATTTATTAAATCACAAATTATACAGAAACATGCAATGGCCAACAGCTGCCAGAAGGTGGACCCAGTGGAGTACAAAAAAGCAACATAGTCAACCTTATCCAACAACTCCAGTGACATCTTTATTGAGGGTCAAAACTGGCCCTAACCAACAGTTGACCCCAATAAAGCATGACCTTATCTGGGAACTTCATTTAGGAGATACGTTTTCTTTTACTTTGACATTGTGATAACGCACAGCCAGATGCATCATTCAGGTCTATCTGCTTGTGAAAATAGTATGAATATAATAATTTGAATCTGGATGAATTTAAAAGCAACTGTACATATTAACAGCATTGACATAAACACTAAATAATCACTACTGCTACATGTATTATACAGTATTGGACATGTACTCCTACATGTACTATACAGTATCTGAGATATACTGCTACATGTACTATACAGTATCTGAGATATACTGCTACATGTACTATACAGTATCTGAGATATACTGCTACATGTATTATACAGTATTGGACATGTACTCCTACATGTACTATACAGTATCTGAGATATACTGCTACATGTACTATACAGTATCTGAGATATACTGCTACATGTACTATACAGTATCTGAGATATACTGCTACATGTATTATACAGTATTGGACATGTACTCCTACATGTACTATACAGTATCTGAGATATACTGCTACATGTACTATACAGTATTGGACATGTACTCCTACATGTACTATACAGTATCTGAGATATACTCCTACATGTATTATACAGAATCTGAGATATACTGCTACATGTATTATACAGTATTGGACATGTACTCCTACATGTATTATACAGTATTGGACATGTACTCCTACATGTACTATACAGTCTCTGAGATATACTGCTACATGTACTATACATTTACATTACATTTACATTTAAGTCATTTGGCAGACGCTCTTATCCAGAGCGACTTACAAATTGGTGAATTCACCTTATGACATCTAGTGGAACAGCCACTTTACAATAGTGCATCTAAAACTACAGTATCTGAGATATACTCCTACATGTATTATACAGTATCTGAGATATACTCCTACATGTACTATACAGTATCTGATATATACTCCTACATGTACTATACAGTATCTGAGATATACTCCTACATGTACTATACAGTATCTGAGATATACTCCTACATGTACTATACAGTATCTGAGATATACTCCTACATGTACTATACAGTATCTGAGATATACTCCTACATGTATTATACAGTATCTGAGATATACTCCTACATGTATTCTACAGTATCTGAGATACACTCTCTCTTTCTTTCATGTATACACCGGTAATCCCAACATCACTATGATACACATGTACGACTTGGCAGGAGAAAACAGAAAGTGTATATTATCATTCATAGTTCTGATGAAATAACAGGAAGAAGCTAACTGATTAAACGTCATAGACCTCCATGAGAGAGAGAGCGCGCGCGCGAGAGAGAGAGAGAGAGAGAGAGAGAGAGAGAGAGAGAGAGAGAGAGAGAGACTACATGTGTGTGCCAGGAACCCTTCGACCATGGAGTCCCAGTACCTCTCCCTCTTTGAAGGTGACAGAGCAAAGACCTTTCCATTCCACAATCAAAGAGGCTCTTCATCACTGATATGAGAGGGCTCTTGCTATCTGTTCACATGGTTAGGTACAATAACACCAATGCCTGTGTGTTTGAGTCGGGATGACTCGTCAATGCAATCTAAACAAATAAAGAAGACATCCACATATATCTTATAGGGTTAGCATACAGGGTTAGCATATAGAGTTAGCATAGAGGGTTAGCATATAGAGTTAGTATAGAGGGTTAGCGTAAAGGGTTAGCATAGAGGGTTAGCATATAGATTTAGCATAGAGGGTTAGCATAAAGGGTTAGCAAATAGGGTTAGCATATAGAGTTAGCATAGAGGGTTAGCGTAAAGGGTTAGCAAATAGGGTCAGCATATAGAGTTAGCATAGAGAGTTAGCATAAAGGGTTAGCAAATAGGGTTAGCATATAGAGTTAGCATAGAGGGTTAGCGTAAAGGGTTAGCAAATAGGGTCAGCATATAGAGTTAGCATAGAGGGTTAGCATATAGAGTTAGTATAGAGGGTTAGCGTAAAGGGTTAGCATACAGGGTTAGCATATAGAGTTAGCATAGAGGGTTAGCATATAGAGTTAGTATAGAGGGTTAGCGTAAAGGGTTAGCATAGAGGGTTAGCATATATATTTAGCATAGAGGGTTAGCATATAGAGTTAGCATAGAGGGTTAGCATATAGAGTTAGTATAGAGGGTTAGCGTAAAGGGTTAGCATAGAGGGTTAGGGTTAGCAAATAGGGTTAGCATATAGAGTTAGCATAGAGGGTTAGCGTAAAGGGTTAGCATAGAGGGTTAGGGTTAGAATAAAGGGTTAGCAAATAGGGTTAGCAATAGAGTTAGGTCAGCAAAGGGTAAATAGGGGTTACGCTTTGAATACACCGACTGCGTAGTGCGTTTTGATACAACAGAAGTACATTCATTTCCAATGGAACGCTGCAGCATTGCGTTGCAGAGGCAGTTGCAGTGCGATCTGTGTGGTGCATACGTTCGATTTATCGAACTTATGCATCAAATTGTATGCGTAGACTTGACAGAAAGTAGCAAAATGTGAATGTTGAATTTTTGTTGCACACATATCCAGTACAAACATGTGGAATAACATAATAAAAACAGTTTGCTTAAAATGTCTTTACTTGTTTAAATTAATTTATTGGCCAAGTATTTACTCTTTCAATGACATCCACAAATTAATTGTGAGAGCCTATAATATAATTTCCCTCCAAATTTCCCTCCATTTCCCTCCAAAATGCAGTTAAATAGTCAAGATAGCAGAGTAGGCTCTTTCAACAATGAGACCAACGTTGAGGAAGGTGGTCTTGATGGTGCTGTTGGACCGGGACCAGCCCCGGATGATGATGCCTGAACGCAGGCAGGGGAGTTCCACCGTCTAATTCAAGAGCTTCAACTGTTTGGACAGGAATTCCGATGTTACTTTCGTCTGGACCGAAGCCAGTTTGATCACCTGCTCCAGATGGTTGGAGCCAGGATCGCTGTCACGTTCTGACCTTTATTTCCTTTGTTTTGTCATTATTTAGTATGGTCAGGGCGTGAGTTGGGTGGGCAGTCTACGTTTGTTCTATATTTTGGGTATTTCTATGTTTCGGCCTAGTATGGTTCTCAATCAAAGGCAGGTGTCATTAGTTGTCTCTGATTGAGAATCATACTTAGATAGCCTGGGTTTCACTGTGTGTTTGTGGGTGATTGTTCCTGTCTCTGTGTTTGCACCAGATAGGACTGTTAGGGTTTTCACATTTCTTGTTTTATGTAGTCAGTTGTTCATGTGTACATTACGTATTAAAAAGAACCATGGACACTTACTACGCCGCATATTGGTCCTCTGATCCTTTTCGCCTCTCCTCTTCGGAAGAAGAGGAGGAAATCCCTTACAGAATCACCCACCAACCAAGGACCAAGTGGCGTGGTAGAAGACAGCGACGACAGCAGCAGCAACAGCAACAACAACGGCCGGCATCACAGGACTCCTGGACATGGGAGGAGATACTGAACGGAGAGGGACCCTGGGCACAGGCTGGGGAATATCGCCGCCCCAAAGCAGAGCTGGAGGCAGCAAAAGCTGAGCGGCGGTGATATGAGGAGGCAGCACGGCAGTTCGACAGGTACGAGAGGCAGCCCCCCAAAAAGTTTTGGGGGGGCAGACGAGTTGTGGGGCTAAGCCAGGTAGCAGACCTGAGCTCACTCCTCGTGCTTATTATAAGCAGCGCGTCACTGGTCAGGCACCGTGTTATGCGGTTAAGCGCACGGTGTTGCCAGTATGTGCCCATAGCCAAGGTGTGCTATAGGGCAGCCACCCGAGAGTGTCATGTGAGTGTGGGCATCCAGCCAGGGCGTATGGTGCCTGCTCAGCGTGTCTGGTCGCAGGTACGTCGTTTCGGGCCAGGGTATCCTGCGCCGGCTCTGCGTGCTGTGTCTCCGGGGCGCTGGGAGGGTGCAGTGCATCCTATGCCTGCGCTCCACTCGTGCCGGGCAAATGTGGGAATGGAGCCTAAGGAAGAGGTGCGCGTAGTAAGCACTAGATCTCCCATGCTTACCCACAGCCCGGTGCAACCTGTGCCTGCACTCTGTAGGGTCTGGGCTAGAGTGGTTGTCCAGCCTGGGAAAGTGGTGCCAAGGCTGCGCACCAGAGCTCCCGTGCTCCCCCACAGTCCTGATCTTCAGGTGCCTCCTCCTAACACCAAGCCTCCTGAGGGTCTCCCCAGCCTGGTGGTTCCGGTGGCAGCCCCACGCACCAGGCTGTCTCTCTGTCTCCTCCCTGCAGGTGGTCCTGTCTGTCCGGCGCTGCTGCCGGAGTCTCCGGCCTGTCCGGCTCTGCTGCCGGAGTCTCCGGCCTGTCCGGCTCTGCTGCCGGAGCCTCCCGCCTGTCCGGCGCTGCTCCTGGAGCCTCCCGCCTGTCCGGCGCTGCTGCCGGAGCCTCCCCCCTGTCCGGCGCTGCTGCCGGAGCCTCCCGCCTGTACGGCGCTGCCAGCCCCTCAGCCCAGAGGCGCCAGAGCCCCTCAGCCCAGAGGCGCCAGAGCCCCTCAGCCCAGAGGCGCCAGAGCGTCCACCCCTCTGTCCCGAGCTGCCCCTCTGTCCCGAGCTGCCCCTCTGTCCCGAGCTGCCCCTCTGTCCTGAGCTGCCCCTCTGTCCGGTGGGGTCATTGAGAAGGGTGGCCATGGTTAGAAAGCCACGGAGGCGGACTATAAAGTGGACTAAGACAATGGTGAAGTGGGGTCCACGTCCCGCGCCAGAGGTTATACATGGAACCCAATAGGGTTCTACTTGGAACCAAAAAAGGTACTACCTGGAACCAAAAAGGGTTCATCAAAGGGTTATCCTATGGGGACAGCCGGAGAACCCTTTTAAGTAGATAGTACCATTCTTTCCAAGAGTAGAGATGGCCTGGGATACAATTTATTGCTATAGTCATAGACTGAATTGTACAGTTTCAAGGCATTGTTAATGATGGTTGATGAGTAGTACAATATAATTAGTAAAGCATAATAAACAGTAATGATGTAGCTATGTGAGTAGATATAATATGTGGGTGGAATTCAAGTTACACACAATATTGATAATTATTTTGAATTATATTTTAGATTCTTGGCAACAGGGGACTCCTACAGGACCATCGGATTCAGCTTCCGAGTTGGACGGTCCACGGTGGCAGGCATTGTCCCCTCTGTGGCACAAGCCATTTGGGACTGTCAGGTTGGTGAATACATTCATGTCCCCAAGGAGGATGACTGGAGGACCATCGCTGCCGAGAGCCTGGAGAGGAATTTCCCCAACTGTCTTGGCTCCATTGACGGGAAGCATGTAGTAATCCAGGCTCCACTGTGTTCAGGTTTGCCATTCTACAACTACAATGGTACATATTCAGTTGTACTCTTGGCTGTAGTAGATGCCATCCACTGTTTCCATGTTGTCGATGTTGATGCTTACGATAAGGGAAGTGATGGCTGGACCCTCCGGGACTCTGCCTTCGGCCAGACACTTCAGGATGGCACCCTGGAGATTCCACCACCTGCATCACTCCCTGGGGCTGAAGACCTGGGACCTGTTCCCCACGTCTTCGTCGGCGATGAGGCCTTCCCTTTAAGACCCAACCTCACGAGGCCCTACGCTGGACGCCTGCTGCCATTGCCAAAGCCTGTAAGGATCTTTAACAAACGACTGTCCCGGGCAAGGTTAGTTGTTGAATGCGCCTTTGGGATTCTGGCAGCCCGGTGGAGAATGTATTGGAGAGTACTTGGTCTCAGCCTCTCACATGTCGATGCCTGTGAAGGACACGTGTTCTCCACAACTACCTGCGGAGGTCATTCCAGGAGCCGCTCCGGATGGAGATGGGTAAACAAAATGGTCACCTTCCTGATGTCACCAGGGCAGGTGCCAACAACGCCCCCAGACAGGCACTCCAGGTGAGGGAGAAGCTGACCACCTACTTCTCATCACCAGCAGGGGAAGTCCCATGGCAGCATGCCGTGGAGGGAAACAGCTCTTTTAAGACCCCCCTACCACAAATGTTATTTTAAGAACCATCCCCCAGATGACTTTATGTATCATTGTCTCTCTTCATTTGGAAGCTATATTTAAGTGAAATTTGGGAGTAAAGACCACACCTTAACCCCTTCCCTCTCCCATTAACGTCAGTATTATACACACCTGGCATGGTACATCAGGTGAGCAGGAGTCCTAATTAAGGTCATACGACATACAGTTAGTATGATAACAAAGGGAAAGGGTAACCTAGGTAACCCAGGGTTCATACAAAGAGTACAGTTTACCACCATGTTCACTGGCCTGACAAAATACAGGTGGAGAAATAACTAATTAGGAAGAGAATGTGTTTTTACTTTCATCTTGTCTTAGATCTGCAAAGGTGTAGGGAAGAAATAAGCAGATTAAGTCTAAATGAGATATTAATAAACAAATGAAACAATTGACTATGAAAACATAATTTAATAAGTATTCAAGTACAGGAAAGAACATGATAGGTATGTGTGTTGTAAAAATGATTTAAAAAAATTAAACTATTGAAAGGTGTGTGTGTGTGTGTGTGTGTGTGTGTGTGTGTGTGTGTGTGTGTGTGTGTGTGTGTGTGTGTGTGTGTGTGTGTGTGTGTGTGTGTGTGTGTGTGTGTGTGTGTGTGTGTGTGTGTGTGTGTGTAAAAATAAAAAAATGAATGTGTAGCCTGTAATCTGTAAGAGAACAACAAGATCATGTATTTTTGGCACAACTGCAGACCGATACAGGGACTACTCATAAAGCCTAGACATGGTAGGGGAACTTCAGACATGGCCATAAAGAGAGAGGGCAGGGCACTGGAGATCTGAGGTACGAAGAGGTGTGGAGGAGAGGTGTGTGTGTCTGTCTCTGTCTCTGAGACACAGGGAATAATATGTAGCCATAACACAGCTAAACAAACAAATGGCCCCTGGACGTCACGGACCAGTCGATGGAACATAACTTCACAAACAGTTTCCACACCCTGGTTTTCAAGTGGTTTTAAATTAAATAAATATGTTCACCTTTCGTCTTGAAAGAGAGCAAGAGCATCTGAATTCTCTGGAGTTTTAATTCTGTCAATTCAGAAATCTATGTAATGCTAATAATGACTTTATAAACAAATGACTTTATGAATTGACTGAATTTAAAGTGAACTGCCGTGTGTGAAAAGAAAGGTACAATGAGGGAGGTCAAAACAACAACCAGACAACTCCTCTTCCTGTCCTTCCTGTGAGCTGGTCGGCTAAATGGACTCCATCTCTGGAAGGGAAGAGAAAAGCAACACATACAAGCTTAACATAATATAACACCATAAAAGGTTAGATTTATGTTAACTAAATACTGCTTGTATAGTGTAGTTAGTGGCATAAATTTTGGAACAATGTGGTAAAGTTGGTAATACTTGCTGTTTACACATGGAATTTGCATTTCAGATCAAAAGATGAATATGACAGGCAAATATTTAGACAGTAAACTGTTGTTTTAGGATAATTTGTAATCCAGAAACAACAGCTATATCTTTGCCTCATATTAATAATTTGATCTGAAATACCAATTAACCTACATGAGTATACTGTAAAAATGACCTACTTTACTTATGACACTACCTGTGATGTGGAGAAGCAAAAAAACGTACCATTGAACTCGGCTTCGAAAAGCAGCTGATACATTTGAACCTTGACTGTTGCTTGTCTTTGCTGAGGCAGCCTCTTCAGTGTTGGCACCAGGCTCATGGCAAAGAGGGTCTCTTCATCCTCCTTCCTGTGAGCATCAGGTTGGACTGCATCCCTCTCGACGGCCTGGAGGAGCTTCTGCTGAAATGAGTTGAATCTGGGGATCTGGGGGCTGGTACCTCCGATGACGCCTGGTGTGACGTTGTTCCTCTTCGTTTCTCTCTCTGTTTCTCTCCTCATTCGTCTCTACGGCCACATCCTGTTCAACGAGGTCCTCAGTGGTCACTTTTGTGAGGTTCATAATAATCTCAGGTGGTCCTAAATCCAGAGGTGCTTCCTCCATTTCATCATCTTCCATGGCTGCACCTGTGGATGATGTAGATGTTGTCGAGGGTCTCGCTGCACCGGTGACGACAACACTTGTGGATGACGTAGTAGAGGGTGTCATGACGTTGGCCTGGGGGGTAGGTTTATAACAGTCATAAATACCTCTTCCCCCCTTTTTCCTCTCCCTACCCTACTAAGGGTAACATTTGCAAAACCCTTGGTTAACAAAGAGATTCTGGGAATATCAGTAGGTGGGGGGAAATTAACTATATTCTAGGATTTCCGAACAATTGAACATATGCGGTGGTACTTAAAGAATATGATGTCAGTTCGGTTGTCATCTGAGACATTCTCATCAATGATAAGATGACAAACTCTACAGTGGAAAGTCTACACATCAGAGTTATCGGATTCACATGGAATTGTTGTTCAATTTAAATGTTTGAATATGAAATTATTTGTGATGGGATGAAAGGTGATTTTAGCTTCTAAAATGTGAGATGTGGGTTTTCATAAGATAGGGCTGCTCAATCAGTGGCCTGCCCTGTGAAGGGACATGGGCTATAAAACTTTTCAAACACGCCCTCATCTCCCTTCCTATATAAGCCCTTGACGACAATAGAACTTCCTGTTCCGGGGATGTAGGACGACGGTCGTATGTCAGAATGGTTCAGATAATAACTACAGAACGAAGACAACATCTGCGTGAGCTTTGGTTGCGAATGGTATGAACTTTGAACTCTTATTCACTACAGAAGTGATACCTCCTAGCCGTTGAGTTAGCAACCGCAGCTGCAAACACAGGTTAGGAAGGAACAGACAGAGTATCCCGTCTACCAAACAACAACGTTACTACAACGTATCCAATTGACCACCAGAGACATTCTTCAAAGGACAAAGGACTCGGCAACACGGCCTTCCATCTACCACCAACCTACTGAAGCGCAGCTCAGAGTAAATATTTATTGCATTTCCCTTTTCCAAATGGGCTGTCATTTAGAATGCATAAGGTACTGTATTTACGATAGCCCAGCTTGTTCCTCAGTCTTCCCGCTCTTTCACTCAAACCCAGCCCTTTTCCTTTGTGTAACAAGCTGTCATATCTGTTCCGCCCGCTGGGGACGTTTTCCTTTATGACGTCATTTGTAATCAAGTTATGATTAATTATGTGTATGTGTAATTCTGTGTGATTAGTTAGGTATTTAGTAAATAATGAATTAAACCCCATTTTGTATTGCTGATTTAACTTGTTAGCCAGGGTTCGTTCAGATAAAATAATTTACAACTTTCAGGTGAGACTGAATTGAGGTGACGATTGATATTGACTTGGTATGGATGTAAAATATTACTAGATCTTTAAGAGTTTGTTCGGAAGATAAGAGCTAATATAAATATTGTTTTGTGGCGCCCGACTCTCCAGTTAATTACATTTACATGATTAGCTCAATCAGGTAATATTAATTATTTTATAGAATAGCATGTCATATCACTTAATCTGGCATAGCCAAAGACACGACAGGGGTGACAGTGTTTCCTATCCTCAGTGCAGTGGGCAGCTGGGAGGAGGTGCTCTTATTCTCCATGGACTTTACAAGTGTCCCAAAACGTTTTTGAATTAGTGCTACATGATGCAAATGTATTTTTGAAAAAGCTAGCCTTTGCTTTCCTAACTGACTGTGTATATTGGTTCCTAATTTCCCTTCCCTGAAAAGCATATCGCAGGAGTTATTCGTTGCTGATGCAGTACGCCACAGGATGTTGTTGTGATGGTCAAGGGTAGTCAAGTCTGGAGTGAACCAAGGGCTATATCTGTTAATAGTTCTACATTTTTTGAAAGGGGCATGCTTATTTAAAATGGTGAGGAAAGCACTTTTAAAGAATAACCAGGCATCCTCTGCTGGTGGGATGAGGTCAATATCCTTCCAGGATACCCGGGCCAGGTCGCCCAGAAAAACCTGCTCGCTGAAGTGTTTTAGGTAGTGTTTGACAGTGATGAAGCGTGGTCGTTTGACCGCAGAGATCCTGGTTGAAGACAGCAGCGGTGTATTTAGAGGGCAGATTGGTCAGGATGATATCTATGAGGATGCCCGTGTTTACGGATTTGGGTTTGTACCTGGGAGGTTACTTGATAATTTGTGTGAGATTGAGGGCATCTAGCTTAGATTGTAGGACTGCCGGGGTGTTAAGCATATCCCAGTTTAGGTCAACTTACTGTACGAACTCTGAAGATAAATGGGGGGCAATCAATTCTCATATGGAGTCCAGGGCACAACTGGGGCTGGGAGGGGGTCTATAGCAAGTGGCAACAGTGAGAGACTTATTTCTGGAAAGGTGATTTTTAGAAGTTGAAGCTCAAACTGTTTGGGCACAGACCTGGATAGCATGACAGAACTCTGCAGACTATCTCTGAAGTAGATTGTTACTCCGCTCCCTTTCGCAGTTCTATCTTGCCAGAAAATGTTGTAGTTTGGGATGGAAATTTCAGAATTTTTAGTGTCCTTCCTAAACCAGGATTCAGACACGACTATGACATCAGGGTTGACAGAGTGTGCTAAAGCAGTGAATAAAACAAATTTAGGGTGGAGGCTTCTGATGTTAACATGCATGAAACCAAGGCTTTTACGGTTACAGAAGTCAACCAATGAGAGCACCTGGGAACACACAGGGCCTGGGTTTACCTCGACATCACCAGAGGAACAGAGGAGGAGTAGGGTAAGTGTACAGCTAAAGGCTATAAGAACTGGTCGTCTAGTGCATTGGGAACAGAGAATAAAAGGAGCAGGTTTCTGGGCATGGCAGGATAGATTCAGGGCATATTGTACAGGCAAGGGTATGGTAGGATGTGAGTACAGTGGAGGTAAACCTAGGCATTGAGTGATGATGAGAGAGGTTTCATCTCTGACTGGACCAGTTAAGCCAGGTGAGGTCTCCGCATGTGTGGGGTGTGGGACATTTCTAAAAACCTATTTTTGCTTTGTCATTATGGGGTATTGTGTGTAGATTGATGAGAATTTGATTTGATCAATTTTAGAACAAGGCTGTAATGTAACAAAACGTGGAAAAAGTCAAGGGGTCTGAATACTTTCCGAATGCACTGTATGTGATGAAGGCAAGGTGAGCGGGACTGAGGGCTCTACAGTGAATGGCATATTGACATATTAACATATTGACATATTAACATTAGAGAGGGGCATAAAGCAAACACAGGTGTTGATGGGAGAGCTAAGACAACAACGGGTAAATCGCGATGAATGGGAGAGCTCAGACACATACAGGACCTGGGTAAATGGCGGTGAATGGGCAGAGCGAGGGTCATACAGGACCTGAGTTCGGCTACAGGTAAATGGTGATGAATGGGCAGGACAGTTATGTACATACAGGACCTGAGTTCGGCTGGGGCCGACAGGTGAATGGGCAGAGCGGGTCAGTTAGTTACATATAGGACCTGAGTTTGAGGCTGGGGCCGACAGGTAAATGGCGATGAATGGGCAGAGCGGGTCAGTTATGTACATACAGGACCTGAGTTCGGCTGGGGCCGACAGGTAAATGGTGATGAATGGGCAGAGCGGGTCAGTTAGTTACATATAGGACCTGAGTTTGAGGCTGGGGCTGGGGCCGACAGTTAAATAAAATGAGGTACTGTGTTATTGAAACAGTCCAGTGGGCATCAGCTGTGTAGCCGAGTGATCATAGGGTCCAAAGAAAATCAATAGGTGAGTCAGGTGAGTCAGGGAGCCGTTCAGTAGTCAGTACTACGCTAGGTGAGTGGGAGACAATGCGCTTAGACAGCTAGCAGGCCGGGGCAAGAAGATGGTGCTTCGGCAACATTGCAACAGAGAAGCCCGTTGAGACTGCAATTGGCAAGAGAGGTATTGTAGCCCTAGAATTTGTCACGTCCTGACCTTAGTTCCTTTTTTATGTCTCTGTTTTAGTTTGGTCAGGGCGTGAGTTGGGGTGGGCATTCTATGTTTTGTGTTCTATGTTTTCCATTTCTATGTGTTTGGCCTGGTATGGTTCCCAATCAGAGGCAGCTGGCAATCGTTGTCTCTGATTGAGAACCATACTTAGGCAGCCAACTTGAGTTGTGGGTTGTTTTCTGTTTCTGTGTCTCCACCAGACAGGACTGTTTCAATTGTGCTTTTGTTTACTTTGTGTTTCAGTGTTCAGCTTATCGAATAAATCTAACATGGACACTTACCACGCTGCATCTTGGTCCTCTCCTTCCAACAGCCGTTACAGAATTAGCTTGTATATGGGCCTAGCTCATGGCTAGCTCAAGGCTAGCTGGTGCTTGCTTCGGGACAGAGGCATTAGCTAACATTTGCCACTCGGTAGCCGCTAGCTAGCTGAGATGATCTGGTGTAATGATCCAGAGCTGCAGGAATCAGGTGATGTGGTAAGGAGAATTAGTCCGATATGCTCTGGGTTGATATCGCGCAGTGCAGACTGGCATGTCTGAGCTGAAGCTGGCGGTGTCCGAGCAAAAAGGTGAAGACCGCCGTGGCTAACAAAGTGGCTAACAAAGACTAGTAGCTTGTTCGCTGGCTAGCTCCTGACTGAGGTTCCTGTTATAAGCAATAAAAATAGCAGATCCGTACCACATTGGGTGAGGCGGGTTGCATAAAAGTATATTTAGTTCATAGATAGAAAGTGAGGTTAAAATGTATACGAGAAAATAAAAAATAAAACGTATATTTACACGGGATAAGACAAAGACAAACACAACACACGACCGACTGCTACGCCATCTTGGATATATAGGGTTAGCATATAGGGTTAGCATATAGGGTTCTTTCCTTTTATTAGTCACAAAGCACATTCAAGCATACTGTATAGTAACTGATTACTAATAACTGTTGATATAACTGAGTAAATACTGCCATGTCACAACCCTCAGCTAGCTTACAAGCCTCCATTACAAAGCAGTACAGAGTAAAGAAAACATAGGGTATTATAATTTACCCGAGAATGAAGCCATGTGCAAATCAGTTTACTTTCTGTCCCATAAGACCTGACTTTACCCTGCTGAGTTCGCCTGATAATGGCATCTTACAATAGCAAACATTGTAAAGAGAAATAAAAGGTCATTATTGGCTCATTAACATTCCTTTGTTTTACTAACAGATGTTTGTGTTCCTTCTCTCTATTTACCTGTGTTGCTTTCACATGCATGTGAGACATCTGTTTAGGAAGGCAATAAAACTGGAGATGATGAGAGAGGGAGGGAGCAACCTTGATCATTCCACTGTACAATGCAACATAGTTTTGTAGTGATAATATGCCAGGATATGAAAGCATTATCCTCTTCCCTCCCTGTGATTAAATTAACATCCCACAATTCCAAACACATGATATGATATTCCTGAGATGTACCAATATCCTGACACATTGATTTCTGGTGGATATCATTCCAACGGTTGGGAACAACATGCACCCTCCCACTAACTAGGCCAGTGAGAGGATGAGGAGACCCAGCAGAAGAGCTACACGGTCTCCCCTTAAAATGTTTTGGGTTAATCTGGGAGGGCTTCTCAGACCAGAGTCAGGAAGTCACATTGTGTTATTGTGATAAGTCACACTTTTTGAGAATCGCACGTACCCCTTCAACTCATTGTAAACACTTTGCGGAATGGGAACGGCCTCTTGCCAGTTCCTCACTAAGTACATGAAGATGACACTCAAAGGTCATGTGAGGTTACAAAGAAATTGAGCATGAAATAAAGAACATACCATTGCTACATTGCTGTTCCTGTGCAATGCACTCTAATTCCTGATCTTCAGGTATATTCATATGTATATCAACATAAGTCAGTGTATTTGATTTAGAGTCAATGAGAAATTATAAAGATATTTGGCAAGCATTATTAGTCTACTTTAAGTTTGTAGACATGCTTAAAATTAAATAAAGGAACCGCTACTTTTTTTCAATTTTCACCTGAATTAACATACCCAAATCTAACTGACTGGAGCTCAGGCCCTGAAGCAAGGATATGCATATTTGTGGTACCATTTGAAAGGAAACACTTTGAAGTTTGTGGAAATGTGAAAGGAATGTATGAGAATATAACACAATAGATCTGGTAAAAGGTAAAGAAAAAAAACATTAATTTGTATTTTTTTAGTACCATCATCTTTGAAATGCAAGAGAAAGGACATAATGTATTATTCCAGCCCAGACGCAATTTAGAATTTGGCCAGTAGATGGCAGCAGTGTTTTTGTGTGTTTTAAAAATTAAAAATTAAAAAATAAATTTCACTGTAATAGCTGCTGTAAATTGGACAGTGCAGTTAGATTAACAATAATTTAAGCTTTCTACCAATATCAGATATGTCTATGTCCTGGGAAATTTTGGTTTTTCTTACAACCTCATGCTATTTGCATTAGGGGTATCATCGGATGGGGCCACAGTGTCTTCTGACCCCTCCTGTCTCAGCCTCCAGTATTTATGCTGCAGTAGTTTATGTGTCGGGGGCTAGGGTCAGTTTGTTATATCTGGAGTACTTCTCCTGTCTTATTCGGTGTCCTGCGTGAATTTAAGTATGCTCTCTCTAATTCTCTCTTTCTCTCTTTCTTTCTCTCTCTCGGAGGACCTGAGCCCTAGGACCATGCCTCAGGACTACCTGGCATGATGACTCCTTGCTGTCCCCAGTCCACCTGGCCGTGCTGCTGCTCCAGTTTCAACTGTTCTGCCTGTGATTATTATTTGACCATGCTGGTCATTTATGAACATTTGAACATCTTGGCCATGTTCTGTTATAATCTCTACCCGGCACAGCCGGAAGAGGACTGGCCACCCCTCATAGCCTGGTTCCTCTCTAGGTTTCTTCCTAGGTTTGGGAATTTCTAGGGAGTTTTTCCTAGCCAACGTGCTTCTACACCTGCATTTCTTGCTGTTTGGGGTTTTAGGCTGGGTTTCTGTACAGCACTTTAAGATATCAGCTGATGTACGAAGGGCTCTGTAAATAAATTTGATTTGATTAGCTCAACCATCCTGTGGAAGGGACACCGATCCCACAGAAGTTTTTAAGGGATGCTTCTATGGACAACAGGGCTGTAAGGGATTTCCTCCTCTTCTTCCGAAGAGGAGAGGCGAAAAGGATCAATATGCGGCGTGGTAAGTGTCCATGGTTCTTTTTAATACGTAATGTACACATGAACAACTGAACACAAAAACAAGAAATGTGAAAACCCTAAACAGTCCTATCTGGTGCAGACACAGAGACAGGAACAATCACCCACAAACACACAGTGAAACCCAGGCTACCTAAGTATGATTCTCAATCAGAGACAACTAATGACACCTGCCTCTGATTGAGAACCATACTAAGCCGAACATAGAATTACCCAAAATATAGAACAAACAAACATAGACTGCCCACCCAACTCATGCCCTGACCATACTAAATAAAGACAAAACAAAGGTTCAGAACGTGACAAGGGCAAGCCCTCTCATAAAATGCTTCCTCATTCAGGTACCGTTATGAATTAACCGCAGCATGTTTTGTAGGGCCGGGAATTACCAGGGATCTCACGATATTATCACAATATTTAGGTGGCAATACGATATGTATTGCGATTCAATACTGTGATTCTATTGAGACTAGATCTTCCAAAACATATTGCTGTCCATATGTCTGCTGCAGAGGGACAAGAGAGAGCATAAACAAACTTGCTGAAAAAAATCACTCCCTATTTAAAAAGAAAAGATGGAGAACAAGCTTGCAC
>NC_088229.1:70699648-70764648 GCF_036934945.1 Oncorhynchus masou masou
GCCTTACAAACAGGACAACGGAATGGATCGCATGCAGCGACACAAAAAAACGACTCTGAAAAAGAGGGAAACGAGGCGGTCTTCTGGTCAGACTACAGAGACGGGCACATCGTGCCCCACTTCCTAGCATTCTTCTTGCCAATGTCCAGTCTCTTGACAACAAGGTTGATGAAATCCGAGCAAGGGTAGCATTCCAGAGGGACATCAGAGACTGTAACATTCTGTGCTTCACGGAAACATGGCTCACTGGAGAGACGCTATCCGAAGCGGTGCAGCCAACGGGTTTCTCCACGCATCACGCCGACAGAAACAAACACCTTTCTGGTAAGAAGAGGGGTGGGGGTGTATGCCTTATGGTTAACGAGGCATGGTGCGATGAAAGAAACATACAGGAACTCAAATCCTTCTGTTCACCTGATTTAGAATTTCTCACAATCAAATGTAGACCGCATTATCTACCAAGAGAATTCTCTTCGATTATAATCACAGCCGTATATATCCCCCCCCAAGCAGACACATCGATGGCTCTGAACGAACTTTATTTAACTCTCTGCAAACTGGAAACCATTTATCCGGAGGCTGCATTCATTGTTGCTGGGGATTTTAACAAGGCTAATCTGAAAACAAGACTCCCTAAATTTTATCAGCATATCGATTGCGCAACCAGGGGTGGAAAAACCTTGGATCACTGTTACTCTAACTTCCGCGACGCATATAAGGCCCTGCCCCGCCCCCCTTTCGGAAAAGCTGACCACAACTCCATTTTTCTGATACCTGCCTACAGACAAAAACTAAAAAAAGAAGCTCCCACGCTGAGGTCTGTCCAACGCTGGTCCAACCTAGCTGACTCCACACTCCAAGACTGCTTCCATCACGTGGAATGGGACATGTTTCGTATTGCGTCAGATAACAACATTGACGAATACGCTGATTCGGTGTGCGAGTTCATTAGAACGTGCGTTGAAGATGTCGTTCCCATAGCAACGATTAAAACATTCCCTAACCAGAAACCGTGGATTGATGGCAGCATTCGCGTGAAACTGAAAGCGCAAACCACTGCTTTCAATCAGGGCAAGGTGTCTGGTAACATGACTGAATACAAACAGTGCAGCTATTCCCTCCGTAAGGCTATCAAACAAGCTAAGCGTCAGTACAGAGACAAAGTAGAATCTCAATTCAACGGCTCAGACACAAGAGGCATGTGGCAGGGTCTACAATCAATCACGGACTACAGGAAGAAATCCAGCCCAGTCACGGACCAGGATGTCTTGCTCCCAGTCAGACTAAATAACCTTTTTGCCCGCTTTGAGGACAATACAGTGCCACTGACACGGCCTGCAACGGAAACATGCGGTCTCTCCTTCACTGCAGCCGAGATGAGTAAAACATTTAAACGTGTTAACCCTCGCAAGGCTGCAGGCCCAGACGGCATCCCCAGCCGCGCCCTCAGAGCATGCGCAGACCAGCTGGCTGGTGTGTTTACAGACATATTCAATCAATCCCTATACCAGTCTGCTGTTCCCACATGCTTCAAGAGGGCCACCATTGTTCCTGTTCCCAAGAAAGCTAAGGTAACTGAGCTAAACGACTACCGCCCCGTAGCACTCACTTCCGTCATCATGAAGTGCTTTGAGAGACTAGTCAAGGACCATATCACCTCCACCCTACCTGACACCCTAGACCCACTCCAATTTGCTTACCGCCCAAATAGGTCCACAGATGATGCAATCTCAACCACACTGCACACTGCCCTAACCCATCTGGACAAGAGGAATACCTATGTGAGAATGCTGTTCATCGACTACAGCTCGGCATTCAACACCATAGTACCCTCCAAGCTCATCATCAAGCTCGAGACCCTGGGTCTCGACCTCACCCTGTGCAACTGGGTACTGGACTTCCTGACGGGCCGCCCCCAGGTGGTGAGGGTAGGTAACAACATCTCCTCCTCGCTGATCCTCAACACTGGGGCCCCACAAGGGTGCGTTCTGAGCCCTCTCCTGTACTCCCTGTTCACCCACGACTGCGTGGCCACGCACGCCTCCAACTCAATCATCAATTTGCGGACGACACAACAGTGGTAGGCTTGATTACCAACAACGACGAGACGGCCTACAGGGAGGAGGTGAGGGCCCTCGGAGTGTGGTGTCAGGAAAATAACCTCACACTCAACGTCAACAAAACTAAGGAGATGATTGTGGACTTCAGGAAACAGCAGAGGGAACACCCCCCTATCCACATCGATGGAACAGTAGTGGAGAGAGTAGCAAGTTTTAAGTTCCTCGCCATACACATCACAGACAAACTGAATTGGTCCACTCACACAGACAGCATCGTGAAGAAGGCGCAGCAGCACCTCTTCAACCTCAGGAGGCTGAAGAAATTTGGCTTGTCACCAAAAGCACTCACAAATTTCTACAGATGCACAATCGAGAGCATCCTGGCGGGCTGTATCACCGCCTGGTACGGCAACTGCTCCGCCCTCAACCGTAAGTCCCTCCAGAGGGTAGTGAGGTCTGCACAACGCATCACCGGGGGAAAACTACCTGCCCTCCAGGACGCCTACACCACCCGATGTTACAGGAAGGCCATAAAGATCATCAAGGACATCAACCACCCGAGCCACTGCCTGTTCACCCCGCTATCATCCAGAAGGCGAGGTCAGTACAGGTGCATCAAAGCTGGGACCGAGAGACTGAAAAACAGCTTCTATCTCAAGGCCATCAGACTGTTAAACAGCCACCACTAACATTGAGTGGCTGCTGCCAACACACTGACACTGACTCAACTCCAACCACTTTAATAATGGGAATTAATGGGAAATTATGTAAATATATCACTAGCCACTTTAAACAATGCTACCTTATATAATGTTACTTACCCTACATTATTCATCTCATATGCATACGTATATACTGTACTCTATATCATCGACTGCATCCTTATGTAATACATGTATCACTAGCCTCTTTAACTATGCCACTTTGTTTACATACTCATCTCATATGTATATACTGTACTCGATACCATCTACTGTATCTTGCCTATGCTGCTCTGTACCATCACTCATTCATATATCCTTATGTACATATTCTTTATCCCCTTACACTGTGTATAAGACAGTAGTTTAGGAATTGTTAGTTAGATTACTTGTTGGTTATTACTGCATTGTCGGAACTAGAAGCACAAGCATTTCGCTACACTCGCATTAACATCTGCTAACCATGTGTATGTGACAAATAAAAATTTGATTTGATTTAGTGTCCTAAGTTTTCAGAACTGTGACCTTATTTGCCTATCGTCTGTAAGAGTCTTAACGACCGTTCCATAGGTGCATGTTCATTCATTGTTTATGGTTCATTGAACAAGCATGAGAAACATTGTTTAAACCCTTTACAATGAAGATCTGTGAAGTTAAGTGGATTTTTACGAATTATCTTTGAAAGGGTCCTTAAAAAGGGATGTTTCTTTTTTTGCTGAGTTTAGTTATTGACATTGACTCTGTACAGGTACCACCTGAAAAAAGCTTCCACATTGACTCTGTACCGTAACACCCTGTATATAGCCTCCACATTGACTGTACCGTAACACCCTGTATATAGCCTCCACATGGACTCTGTACCGTAACACCCTGTATATAGCCTCCACATGGACTCTGTACCGTAACACCCCGTATAGCCTCCACATTGACTCTGTACCGTAACACCCTGTATATAGCCTCCACATGGGGCGGCAGGGTAGCCTAGTGGTTGGAGCGTTGGACTAGTAACCCCCGAGCTGACAAGGTACAAATCTGTCGTTCTGCCCCTGAACAGGCAGTTAACCCACTGTTCCCAGGCTGTCATTGAAAATAAGAATGTGTTCTTAACTGACTTGCCTGATTAAATAAAGGTAAAATAAAAATAAATAAAAAACATGGACTCTGTACCGTAACATCCTGTATATAGCCTCCACATTGACTGTACCGTAACACCCTGTATCTAGCCTCCACATGGACTCTGTACCGTAACACCCTGTATATAGCCTCCACATTGACTCTGCACCGGTACCCCCTGTATATAGCCTCCACATTGACTCTGTACCGGTACCCCCTGTATATAGCCTCCACATTGACTCTGTACCGTAACACCCTGTATATAGCCTCCACATTGACTCTGTACCGGTACACACCTGTATATAGCCTCCACATTGACTCTGTACCGGTACCTCCTGTATATAGTCTCACTACTGTTATTTTCACTGTCAATTTACTGTTTTTTATTTCTTTACTTCTCTATTGTTTACCTAATACCTATTTTTTCCATAAAAATTGCACTGTTGGTTAGGACTTGCGCACGTGACAAATAAAAGTTGATTTGATTTTAAATGCACTGAGTGTATATATGTATATATTTATATGTATTTATATGTATATATGTATATATGTATATATATATATATATATATATATATATATATATATATATATATATATATATATATGTAATATTGCAGTCCAATATATATATATATATATATATATATATATATATATATATATATATATATATATATATATATATATATGTAGTGTATCTATGATGTACCATTTGGAAGTGAAAGTTTCAACGTAGCTCTATTACCATCCATCCTAAGGTCAACATGTCATCAATACAGTACGACGGCTTCTCCCAGGGCTGTCGGGGGTGTTTGGGTTACTCAGTGGGAACCCTCAAGGCCACTGCGTTGACTGACACACAGTGTATTATTATGAGTGTAATGATCCTTTTTTCTCACATCCTCCTAACATGCACACGCACACACATCAGGCTGATTGTGGGGCCCAACCTGCAGTGTTCCTGTGGGATCTAACACACTGAGAGCCGCAGTATTACACAGCGGGGCAGTGAGTGAGAAAGTTGATAATAAGCCTTGAGGAAGTAAACAGTGTTTATCTCTCCGCTATAATTGCTGATCCACATACAAATATGTGGTATTACAAATAGCTGCAAATAGCCTTGTTACTCTTTCCTGGGGAGGTTTGGTGGAGATGGTGAGGGCGGGGGGGCACTATGCGGGCCAATGCCAGGCCTAGTTTGAGCCATGTCCACACTCATATGCACACACACACGCACGCACGCGCGCACACACACACGCACACGCATGCGCACGTGCACACGCACACACACACACGCACACGTCTGTGTAAGTAAGGAACACTTAAACAAAATGTTTCATTTAGTTGCATTTCTTTGTGTGAATGCAAAGAGCTCCTCTGTGACTGCATGAATCCTGTCCATACCATCATGTTTTGGTGAGTGGCCAAGATTAACAGCCTGGAGGCTCTCACTCTACAACAGGATATTGGCTTAGTAATGACCACCGGGGGACCTACAGAGTGACATAAATATGAGGGTTTTTCCCCACACGTGGTACAGAGAGACCTCATAGAGCCCATTCCAGTTGGTACGGGTGTTAAACCATTGTAAGAACCCTGCTGTTAATTAGACAGGCCTGTGATCTTCAGATAACATCTTGGCTGATGAGCTGCTGTTTTGAATGGATCTGGGGCTGACGACTCAAACCCAGGGAGAAATCATTGTTGGCATTGATGATTTTCATTCAAAACATTGTGAAGTATGAAAGCATAACCGGTGAGGGAGGGTTTGGTTTCTTTTCACAATCTGGGCTAACTTTTAAAAGGATTGTGTTGTTCAGCCACTAAAACTAAAACGTTTATGACCTTTCTCTGTTTTTCTATTTCAGTCAGACACAAAAGCACTTCATTACACAAAACTCCACCAAAAGCAACACGCATGGCCAACATCAAACTGAGAAATGATTGGATTCCTCTAAAAGCGAACATCACTTTTCAACATGTTCTCCATCCATACTCGAGTTACGGTACGTGCTGTTTCTCCTCCACTCCTTCATCACTGTTCAGACACTGACAGAGCCCAGTCACATGAGAGGTTCCACTGGGCTTTAGCCCCACAATTACTCCTTACCTGGACTTTATTAAGGGAATGGCAGCCGTGAGGGCTAGAGTTAGGCAAACCAAGGGGTTGTGGCCCGCCGAAGGGTCGGCCATGTTGTTTCTGCTAAACTCTGTCTACTGGCCATGTAATCAGGCCACAATTAGGAGTCAATTAGAGCTCAAGAATTCACCCATGAGGTCAGCGAGGAGAATGTTCCTGGACACACACCAGTTTACACTTTTATAAACTATAACAAAGTCTTTCAGACTTGGACGGTGGAGGCAAAGGCAGGGGAGGCGGAGAGAGAGAGAAAGGAGAGAGAGGGGGGATAGAGCGGCTGAGGGAGGGAAAGGAGAGAGAGAGGGGGATAGAGTGGCTGAGGGAGGGAAAGGAGAGAGAGAGGGGGATAGAGTGGCAGGGAGGGAAAGGAGAGGGGGGGGATAGAGTGGCTGAGGGAGGGAAAGGAGAGAGAGAGGGGGCTGATAGAGTGGCTGAGGGAGGGAAAGGAGAGAGAGGGAGGGTGGCTGAGATAGAGTGGCTGAGGGAGGGAAAGGAGAGAGAGGGGGATAGAGTGGCTGAGGGAGGGAAAGGAGAGAGAGGGGGGATAGAGTGGCTGAGGGAGGGAAAGGAGAGAGAGGGGGGATAGAGTGGCTGAGGGAGGGAAAGGAGAGAGAGAGGGGGATAGAGTGGCTGAGGGAGGGAAAGGAGACAGAGGGAGATAGAGTGGCTGAGAGTGGCTGAGGGAGGGAAAGGAGAGAGAGGGGGGATAGAGTGGCTGAGGGAGGGAAAGGAGAGAGAGGGGGATAGAGTGGCTGAGGGAGGGAAAGGAGAGAGAGAGGGGGATAGAGTGGCTGAGGGAGGGAAAGGGAAAGATAGAGTGGCTGAGGGAGGGAAAGGGAAAGAGAGAGGGGGATAGAGTGGCTGAGGGAGGGAGAGGGAAAGAGAGAGGGGGATAGAGTGGCTGAGGGAGGGAGAGGGAAAGAGAGAGGGGTATAGATGGGCTGAGGGAGGGAAAGGGAGAGAGAGAGAAAGTGGAATTTTCTGCTCTTTGTACCATCTCTGCAACATGGGGCAGATTTAAGGTGAAAGAGGCTTATACTTGCAGAGCAGTGTATACTTCACTGTGTATATTTCACCGTGTATACTTCACCGTGTATACTTCACCGTGTATACTTCACCGTGTATACTTCACCGTGTATACTTCACCGTGTATCCTTCACTGTGTATAGTTCACTGTGTATATTTTACCGTGTATACTTCACTGTGTATATTTCACCGTGTATACTTCACTGTGTATACTTCACTGTGTATACTTCACCGTGTATACTTCACTGTGTATAGTTCACTGTGTATACTTCACTGTGTATACTTCACCTTGTATACTTCACTGTGTATACTTCACTGTGTATATTTCACCGTGTATACTTCACTGTGTATACTTCACTGTGTATACTTCACCGTGTATACTTCACTGTGTATACTTCACTGTGTATACTTCACTGTGTATACTTCGCCTTGTATACTTCACTGTGTATACTTCACTGTGTATACTTCGCCTTGTATACTTCACCGTGTATACTTCACCGTGTATACTTCACTGTGTATACTTCACTGTGTATACTTCACTGTGTATACTTCGCCTTGTATACTTCACCGTGTATACTTCACCGTGTATACTTCACTGTGTATACTTCACTGTGTATACTTCACTGTGTATACTTCACCTTGTATACTTCACTGTGTATACTTCACTGTGTATACTTCACCGTGTATACTTCACTGTGTATAGTTCACTGTGTATACTTCACTGTGTATATTTCACCGTGTATACTTCACTGTGTATAGTTCACTGTGTATACTTCACTGTGTATACTTCACTGTGTATACTTCACTTTGTATACTTCACTTTGTATACTTCACCATGTATACTTCACCGTGTATACTTCACCGTGTATACTTCACTGTGTATACTTCACTGTGTATACTTCACTTTGTACGCAATATGTGTATTCACACACTATAATGATAGTCACGTCGATTTGGACTAGGCTAACATGCAGTAGTTGGTCTTCAAGTAACTTTTCACTGTTTCCTGTCTACTCCAACGGTAGGGGGTCTTCCTTCCATTAAAACGTTGGTGATGTGACATTTCAGGGATGCCAATGCCCCCAGGGCTGTCCAGTGTCCTGTACCTGACAGATTTCTGTAATTCGCCTAAAGTAAACGTGGGCCTAGTTGTATCCAGAAGTGCACTGTTTGTTTAACATGGCCACTGCTCTGAGTAATGGTTGGTAATGATTACTCAAATGCCCAGTTGTTTGGGTTATTGTACTAGGGCAGCCTCCAAATAGGCCCACTGGTGTTTATTTGAATTTTCCATTTTATATTGCCACGTGTCATTAGGCTGTTTACAGTTTACTTCGGGTGATGGATCTCTCTCTCTCTCTCTCTCTCTCTCTCTCTCTCTCTCTCTCTCTCTCTCTCTCTCTCTCTCTCTCTCTCTCTCTCTCTCCCCCTCTCTCTCTCTCTCTCTCTCTCTCTCTCTCTCTCTCTCTCTCTCTCTCTCTCTCTCTCTCTCTCTCTCTCTCTTTCTCTTTCTCTCTCCCTCTCTCTCTCTCTCTCTCTCTCTCTCTCTCTCTACAAAATCTTCTCACTCTCTCTCTCTCTCTCTCCAAAATCTTCTCACTCTCTCTCTGAACTCTCCCCAAACTCTCTCTCTCCATACTCTCCCCAAACTCCCTCTCTCACCATACTCTCCCCAAACTCTCTCTCTCTCCAAACTCTCCCCACTCAAAAAATGAGAGGATTGTGCAGAGCAGAGCTGTGGTCAAGTGTGCAACAGTCCCAGCAACACGCTAATGTGTGCTTTCCCACAGGAGTCCATGGTTCAATTCCTGCCTCTGCCTTTTGTGTCTGTCTCAATGAAACAAAAATACTTATGGTAGAGTGGAATTCCACTTTCCATAAAATGAATGAGAGGTTTATTAATTCAGCAATTAAATTAACACTTTGTTGTCCAATAACCTGCTGATGTTAATAACCGGAGTTGAGTGTGATTGTGTCATATTTCCTCTGAAGAAAATCACTCAGACACTCAAAACCAAGCCCATCATTATCATATTTCCCAGCATGCTTTATTGCAGGTTGATTTTTAGAATTGTTTCTTTCAATACCTGTGTTTTTTTGTGTGAACATTGGTTGATTGATCTTATGCTGAAAGATAAATGTGTTGTGTTTAATTGCGCAAACATATAAACAATGTGGTGCGTTACGAGATACCGATTGGCTCTGAAGCCGGCTGCGTGGCTGACTCAGTCGAATAAGGCTATCGGAGGTTCTAATTCCTTACATTTTCACCTTTCACTTCCTGTCTTTGGGATAATTGGGGGGAGGCGTGCGTGAATGCACAATGGAGGGCCAAGTGGTGAGGGAAAGAAGGTGATTTGGGATTCCGCCATAACATGCATAGTTTGAGCTACTCCAGGAAGTGACGTTGCAGGCTAGCTCAGGGTGGGGTTTGTGCAAGTGGATAGCGATTGGTCAAACAGTCTGTAGATGATGGGACTGAACTCAGCAGCACATGCTTTTAGGACTACCCAGTATCCCGTCTGGCCCCAGTTACTTGCACTTAGCTTTCCACAGCTGTAGCACCACCTAGCTCAGTGCTCCCCCTTCTCATTGCAGGGGTACTGCAGGCTGCCAGTAACAATTAAATTGTCCTTATAAATTCCTCTGTGATTTTAAAATAATTCATTCATGGACATACATCTGGTGTAATGGAAGCAATTATTGCTACTATAAATTAGTTAGATTTTTTTGTTTTATTTACACGAAGATTGACCACGAATATTGCCATTTTCCCATTCACTGTAATGGGGTCTGCTGTTTTTCTGAGGATTATGCCTGCAATACTGTGGTTGGCCTTGAACTTTGTAGCTTCAATACGGCTGACTAACATTACTGTCACTTGCTAGCTAGCTAGCCACCTTCAGCTAACAGTCATGTCAAACATTGCATCTGGAATGACAGTAAACAAGCCACAGCTTTTTTTTTCTATTGGTGTTGACTTGGATAAATCCATGATAATATAATTAATATACACTCAGCGTACGCAGCTGGGTTTTCTACGCTCAACAGTTTCCTGTGTGTATCAAAAATGGTCCACCACCCAAAGGACATCCAGCCAACTTGACATAACTGTGGGAAGCATTGGTGTCAACATTGGCCAGCATCCTTGTTGAACGCTTTCGACACAGTGTAGAGTCCATACCCACGACGAATTGAGGCTGTTCTGAGGGCAAAAGGGGATGCAACTCAATATTAGGCAAGTGCTCTTAATGTTTTGTACACTCAGTGTACTGTATAATTATATATATGCCATTTAGCAGACACTTTTATCCAAAGCAACTTACAGTCAATCGTGCATACATTTTACATATGGGTGGTCCCGGGACTCAATCCCACAACCCTGGCATCACAAGCACCATGCTCTATAAACTAAGCTAAAAAGACTTGATTTAGCCTGGCGGAAAAAAGTACATTTCTCGTCTGGTCACCATTTACTCTGTATGGCCAAACCAAATGGTAGGTTTAGATCGGACAACCTCCACTGTACCAAACCAAATGGTAGGTTTATGTTAACCTCCACTGTACCAAACCAAATGGTAGGTTTATGTTAACCTCCACTGTACCAAACCAAATGGTAGGTTTATGTTAACCTCCACTGTACCAAACCAAATGGTAGGTTTATGTTAACCTCCACTGTACCAAACCAAATGGTAGGTTTATGTTAACCTCCACTGTACCAAACCAAATGGTAGGTTTATGTTAACCTCCACTGTACCAAACCAAATGGTAGGTTTATGTTAACCTCCACTGTACCAATCCAAATGGTAGGTTTATGTTAACCTCCACTGTACCAAACCAAATGGTAGGTTTATGTTAACCTTGACTGTACCAAACCAAATGGTAGGTTTATGTTAACCTCCACTGTACCAAACCAAATGGTAGGTTTATGTTAACCTCCACTGTACCAAACCAAATGGTAGCCTACAAGAAAGGGGAAATAATGTGAGAGGTGAGATAAATTCAAGAGATGATTCGGACAGCAAAACACACATGATGATACTGTTACAGAGGCGTAGTGATAATTCAGATGGTCCTGTAGGTGTGTCTGTGTCGGTGAATGGAGCACGGCTTTGACCGCGGCTCGTTAGTATGACTAAATGCATTGTATTCATCTTGATCGGAAAATGATATGAGTCCGAGAAAAAATACGTTAATCAAAAGAATTATGAAAAAATGTGAAGAACTAAAAGAATGTAAAGGATATTGTGAAATATCAAAACGCCTTCGCTATGTGATGACTCCTACAAACCTGGAGAGTGTCAGAGAGACCTCCGTTATTCCAGCAGCATTGTCTCCGTGCTCTGCTCCGTCAGCTATGTTATGACTCCTATAAACCTGGAGAGGGTCAGAGAGACATCCATTATTCCAGCAGCATTGTCTCCGTGCTCTGCTCCGTCAGCTATGTTATGACTCCTATAAACCTGGAGAGGGTCAGAGAGACATCCGTTATTCCAGCAGCATTGTCTCCGTGCTCTGCTCCGTCAGCTATGTTATGACTCCTATAAACCTGGAGAGGGTCAGAGAGACATCCGTTATTCCAGCAGCATTGTCTCCGTGCTCTGCTCCGTCAGCTATGTTATGACTCCTATAAACCTGGAGAGGGTCAGAGAGACATCCATTATTCCAGCAGCATTGTCTCCGTGCTCTGCTCCGTCAGCTATGGAACTTCTGAAGTGAAGACCTTTGTAGAGGACTGAAAACAAATAATACATTGATTCTTCTGTAAGCTGTGCAACCTAGCTTGTCTGTGTTGAGATGTCCCAGTAGATTTAGAAACAACAGTGGTGTTTATGTTGGCTCGGAAGGGATATGTTTCAAACTACTTTTGACTTAATAAAGTCAAAGACTACATGATGTTTAGACACCTGGGAGAAGGCTGAGAGAAGAATTTCAATTTTATTTGTCACTGTTTGTCATAAACCTTTAAATACACGTATACACACACGCCTGCTAAGTTACGGCCTTAGACTCACTCTATCATAGCTTTCAAAGTTAGTTTCGCCAATTTTTATTTTGATTCCTTTTTTAGGAACTGTTTGTTGAAAATATACCATTCAACATTTCTGAAATGGTTCCCCTTTTCTCTGAAATACTCTCCTCCCAAACCAATGCACTGTAAAGTTAACAGATTTCACACATTATAGAACAAACATGTGTTTCCTATATGATGTCAGCCAATATGCTAACATTGTATTCTTACATGTGATTTGCAATGTGAAATCTGTTAATCACCACACTGACGACCCATGGAAAGAAAACACAGTAATGTGTAGCAGAACAAACAAATTACACGTTAAACAACTAGAGACGTTGAAAGGAAGTTGATTATAAAGTTAATAAAATTGAATCTCGTGCCTTAGCGTGTGAACACTTTCCAAACCCTTGATACATGTTTTGGATTTATTGAATAAACCGCCTGTGTGACCAAGTGATAAATATATGTAATGCATTTTCTATTGAACAGCTTGAACGCATCACTCCCTGACATAAGATAGTTGTTATGTGCCTTCGTCACATTATAAACACATTTTGGGGGAGTCAGGTGGTTTCTAACTTGGGTAATTCAATACAGGATTAATATAGTTCAATAAAGGCGACCATGGCAGCATTTGGGATCCATTGCCTCATTCCTTAAGGGGGAAACAAGTCAAATTGCATCTGATTCAATGGGAGACAGACACAGAAAACAAAGACTCCATCAAACAGGAGAGATAATTTAGCCCATCTCCTTTCAACATATTTGATGTTTATTATGTTGATATGGAAAGAAGGGAACTTCTCAGGCATTTTCTAAGCTGTTCGTGCCAATATTTCTAGCATAGTCTTAGCCCTGTGATAAGAATCACCACACAGTGAAGCAGCATCCTAGCATCTGTATGTAATTACTGGGATGTAGTCTGTGGGATGCAGCGTAGTCCAGTTACAGTTGGAGGACAGTAATACCTACAGTGTTCCAAACCCAAAGAGTCCCTCTGAATGGTTCTAATAATATTGAAGAGCATGTTTTGCAACTCTTTTACCTGTTCTCAAATGTTGTACAGTTAGACTTCCCTACTTGTAGGGGGAGCAGGTAGCCTAGTGGTTAGAGCGTTGGGCCAGTAACCGTAAGGTTGCTCAATTGAATCCCCAAGCTGACAAGATATATATCTGTCATTCTGCCCCTGAACATGGCAGTTAACCCACTGTTCCTAGTCCGTCATTGTAAATAAGAATTTGTTCTTAACTGACTTGCCTAGTTAAATAAAAGGTTAAATAAAAATAAATAAATAATTGTAGCCCACCAAGACATGTCTGATCAATGCCCCTCTAAGGGCCTTCACCTAAGCGTCCAGGCTTGTAGAAAACAGACATTTGGCCACCATTGCTGGTTGCTGTTCAATGCCTTATTCAAGTACAGCAGATTACAGATAAATGTAACTATGTGGCTCGATGCCACATTTGTGAACAACATTTACATTTCATAAGACTATGAGGTTCCCCTTGGAGCATTCAGACAAATACTCCGTAAAGGAATTTGTCAGTAGATGTTATTTTTGCGTTCATATTTTTTTACGGAAAATCAACCTATTCCACCTCTACACAAAAGGCCTTGTCTTTATCCACAGTGATAGGAATGTACGTAACAAATTGTTAATAAAGATTTCAGGACTTTGAATTGGGGCTTCGAGGCAACCCATATGTCTGGCTTCTCTGGCTTTACATACATCCCTTTGTGAACAGACAGGCACTAATATGAGCATGTTTTCAGTTTGTACCGGATAAGGTATGATATATCTGGATGTGAATTATCGTGCTTGTTTTGTCATTATATGCTGGGTCAGGTTCAGCATACCAACAGTTTTTTGTTATGATTGGAAAACATCACCCTCTCAGCTCAGACCTCCAGCGCACTCACTCAAAACGGCTAAAACTGAGGTAATATCTGGGTCCCTGGCCAGATAGACTGACCGGTGGAGAACAGAAATACAGAATCAGATCTAAATTTAGACAATTGTTAGATTGTTAGGTAGACCCTGTAACAGTTCAGTTAGTTTTCTAAAAAAGAATTAGATCATATTTTGCACAGTTGTATTCGAGGTAGAAAAAACCTTGAACCGAACATTTGTCTTCAGTAACAGCTGAATCTTTGGAGCGGAGGAATGACACGGGAGACGCCAGTCTGTTTCTGCTTTGGATTTACCCCCTTTTGTCTTCAGCCTTGAATGTCTGCCTAGCGATTTGACTAATGCAGGAGGAACAGTCAGGCACTCAGGCTACATGAATGATTAAAAACATGCAAGGTGAAATGCACCATCAAAATGATACGGCAGCACATTAGCTACACCTCAGACTGTTTTGATGCTTTAGTGTTGACCAGAGCTTTACTGTTCTAGCTTCCTGTGATTACCAGACAGACTTGAACATATTTGTATTTATTTTATTTAACCAGGCAAGTCAGTTAAAGAACAAATTCTTATTTACAGTGACGGTCTAGGAACAGTCTAGGAACTGCCTTGTTTAGGGGCAGAACAACATATTTTTTACCCTGTCAGCTCGGGGATTTGATCTAGCTTTTTCTGCTAAGGGTACAGGACAACTTCACCGCATCAAAGGGACGATGGACAGGGCCATACATTGTTAAATCTTGGGTGAGAACCTCCTTCCCTCAGCCAGGGCATTGACAATGGGTCGTGGATGGGTATTCCAGCATGACAATGACCCGAAACACATGGCCAAGGCAACAAAGGAGTGGCTCAAGAAGAAGCACATTAAGGTCCTGGAGTGGCCAAGCCAGTCTCCAGACCTTAATCCCATAGAAAATCTGTGGAGGGAGCTGAAGGTTTGAGTTGCCAAACGTCAGCCTCGAAATGACTTGGAGAAGATCTGCAAAGAGGAGAGGGACAAAATCCCTCCTGAGATGTGTGCCAACCTGGTGGCCAACTACAAGAAACGTCTGACCTCTGTGATTGCTAACAAGGGTTTTGCAGAGGGGTCAAATACTTATTTCCCTCATTAAAATGAAAATCAATTTATAACATTTTTGACATGCGTTTTTCTGGATTTTGTTGTTATTCTGTCTCTCACTGTTCAAATAAACCTACCATTAAAATTATAGACTGATCATTTCTTTGTCAGTGGACAAACGTACAAAATCAGCAGGGGATCAAATACTTTTTTCCCTCACTGTATATATATATATATATATATATATATCAATGAAATGACTGGTATCAAATCAATATGAAGTGTTATTTGTTGTTAATGTCTGAACATCTGTAGTCTATCAACCTGTTCTGTCGATACTGAGAGAAATGTAGTGTAGAACAGACATGAAGGTTTAGTCAATACTGAGGGAGAGATATGTACTGTACACTCTTAGAAAAAAGTGTGCTATCTAGAATCAAAAAGGTTCTTTGGCTGTCCTCATAGGGAACCCTTTGAAAAACATATTTTGGTTCCTGGTGGAACCAAAAAGGGTTACACCTGGAACCAAAAAGGGTTCTCCTACGGGACATGCGCAGAACCCTTCTGAAACTCGTTTTTTAAGGGTGTGGAGTATGGGGAAGTGTGGACCTATTCATGTTCATCACATTAATTAATGTGTTCTTGCTGCGAAATAAAACACATTGCATTCCATGCCCACCCCTCCCCAGTTGTCACGATTGTCGTAATGAGCGGACCAAGGCGCAGTGTGAGTAATCTCCGTGAAACAAACAAAACAATAAAGAAACGTGAAGTCATGACGTGCACACAGACAACTAAATACAAACAATGTCCCACAAAACACAGGTGGGGAAATGGCTACCTAAATATGATCCCCAATCAGAGGAAACGATAAACAGCTGCCTCTCATTGGGAACCATATTAGCTCCAACATAGAAATAGACATACTAGAACACCCCCTAGTCACACCCTGACCTACTACACCATAGAGAACCAAGGACTCTCTATGGTCAGGCCGTGACAGTACCCGCCCCCCTTAGGTGCAGACTCCGGCTGTAAAACTGGAAACCAAATGGGGAGGGTAGGGGGGTGATTAGTGTCTGTGGCGGCTCCGATGCAGGTTGTAGTCCCCGCCCAGACCCCGGATCCGGCCATGGCGCCGGGCTGTACGCCGTGCCTGGACTGGGCACAGGCGCAAAGGAGGGCTCCCATATCTGGCCATGGAGCTGCACGCGCAGGGACGCACCGGCGCAAAGGAGGGCTCCGGCCATGGAGCTGGGTTGGACGCCGTCCCTGGACTGGGCACCGGCGCAAAGGAGGGCTTTGGCCATGGAGCTGACTAGGACGCCGTGCCTGGACTGGGCACCGGGCAAAGGAGGGCCCCTTCCATGGAGCTAGGCTGGACGCCATGCCTTGACTGAGCACCGGGCAAAGGAGGGCCCCGGCCATGGAGCTAGGTTGGACGCCTTGCCTGGACTGGGCATCGGCGCAGAGGAAGGCTCCTGCCCTGGAGTGGGACTGGACACCATATCTGGACTGGGCATCGGCGCAGAGGAAGGCTCCTGCCCTGGAGTGGGACTGGACACCGTATCTGGACTGGGCACCGGCGCAGAGGAAGGCTCCTGCCCTGGAGTGGGACTGGACACCATATCTGGACTGGGCACCATATCTGGACTGGGCATCGGTGCAGAGGAAGGCTCCTGCCCTGGAGTGGGACTGGACACCATATCTGGACTGGACACCATATCTGGACTGGGCATCGGTGCAGAGGAAGGCTCCTGCCCTGGAGTGGGACTGGACACCATATCTGGACTGGGCATCGGTGTAGAGGAAGGCTCCTGCCCTGGAGTGGGACTGGACACCATATCTGGACTGGGCATCGGCGCAGAGGAAGGCTCCTGCCCTGGAGTGGGGAGCTAGCACCGGACTTACCGGGCTGGGGAGACACACTGGAGGCCTGGTGCGTGGAGCCGGCACAGATGGCACCGGACTGGCTACACGCACTTCAGGGTGAGTGCGGGGAGCTGGCACAGGATGTACCGGACTGGGGAGGTGCACTGGCGGCACAGGTAGCACCGGACTGGTGACACACACTTCAGGAAGGGCTCGACCAGCCACCCCTCGTGCCACCCCCCCACCAAAAAAATCTTGCGGTTTCTGTGACCATGGTCCCCGGCATCGTCGCTGTCCCCCTATGCTCCTTGGCGACTCCCACCAAGGAAGGGTCTTGTGTCATCCCATGATATCCTCCCATGTCCAAAACACATTCTCCTCCATGACACGCTGCTTGGTCCTTTCATGGTGGGATATTCTGCCACGATCGTCGTAATAAGCAGACCAAGGCGCAGCGTGAGTATAGTTAAAAAAAAATGTAATCTCCGTGTAACATACAAAACAATAAAGAAACAACAAAACGTGAAGTCATGACGCGCACACAGGCAACTAAACACAAACAATATCCCACAAAACACAGGTGGGGAAATGGCTACCTAAATATGATCCCCAATCAGAGGCAATGATAAACAGCTGCCTCTCATTGGGAACCATATTAGCACCAACATAGAAATAGACATACTAGAACACCCCCTAGTCACACCCTGACCTACTACTGTCACACTCGTCTGAAGAAGTGGACCAAAGTGCAGCGTGAGCGTGAGCGTGTATTTTATTTTATTTTAAAATGTCGCCAACAAAACAACAAACGAAAGAAACAACCTTGAAGCTTACAGGGCTAAGTGCCACAAACAAAGTTAACTACCCACACTGAAGGAGGGAAAAAGAGCTACCTAAGTATAATTCCCAATCAGAGACAACAATAGACAGCTGTCCCTGATTGAGAACCATACCCGGCCAAAACATAAAAATAAAGAAACATAGAAAACAAAACATAGAATGCCCACCCCACATCACACCCTGACCTAACCAAATAGAGAAATAAAACAGCTCTCTAAGGTCAGGGCGTGACAGTACCCCCCAAAGGTGCGGACTCCGGCCGCAAAACCTGAACCTATAGGGGAGGGTCTGGGTGGGCATCTATCCGCTGTGGCGGCTCTGGCGCGGGACGTAGACCCCGCTCCACCTCTGGCTCACCCCACTGTGGTAGCGCCTCTGGTGTGGGGACCCTTACTGCCGACCCCGGACTGGGGACCCTCATTGCAGGCCCCGGACTGGGAACCCTCACTGCGGGCCTCGGACTGGGGACCCTCGCTGCGGGCCCCAGACTGAGCACCCTCGTTGCGGGCCCCGGACTGGGCACCCTCGTTGCGGGCCCCGGACTGGGCACCCTCATTGCGGGCCCCGGACTGGGCACACTCGCTACGGGCCCCGGACTGGGCACACTCGCTACGGGCCCCGGACTGGGCACACTCGCTATGGGCAACCCATCATCATCACAGGCTACTAAGACCTTTTTGTAGTATTTTATGTACTTATCCTCAGTGGTGTAGACTATGGGTCTCATTGTATGGGAACTCTAGAGATAAGCCAATGGAACCAAGGTTGACATTTATTTTCAGGAATCTTGCACTGGAGGCCGAACTGAGCCATTTCCGCTAGATGGGCCAGCTGCAAAGTCAAAATTGGCTATATTGTAAAAATGTATTTGTTTTTGCTTTTTAATTTAAGGTTATGTTTAGGCATTCGGGTTAGTAGTGCGGTTAAGGTTAAGAATTTCAAATATATTTTGATTTGTTTAACACTTTTTGGTTAACAACATGATTCCATATGTGTTTTTTTATTTTTATAGTTTTGATGTCTTCACTATTTTTCTACAATGTAGAAAATAGTAAAAAAATAAAGATAAACCCTTGAATGAGTAGGTGTGTCCAAACTTTTAACTGGTACTGTATACATCATTAGTATGAATAAACTCGGAACATCAGAATAGTTTGTCTAAGTTTGGTATTGTTTCTGTCTTGTATCGTTACCACAGTAACCACCGGTTGTCATGTGTTACCTGTCACCTGATTTTACCTCGCCAATCTCTCAAACCGAACTCCTTGAGGCCCCGGATCCGCTCAGGCAAACAACAAACAACATTTTGATGAATATAAATAGAGACTCCCAGTTAGTGTCAGAACAGGGCTGTAGCAGTGCAACACTTCAGTACATCCCTGCACTCGGTCAGGATTACCTTCCTTTACTGCTACAGGTCTTCTGCTGATCACACTGCACTGTACTGTCTTTTCCTCTCGCCTTGCATCTGGGGAGCAGGGTGGGGGGCAGTACGTCAACTTACTCCATGTTAGTGAGTGAATTTAAATGGAATTCAATTCATTGGAATTCAATTCAAATCAAGAAGTTGAAGTAAAAGTGTATTTAACGAGCTGAAATGAAATACAATTAAATGCAGTATATTGTTCAATTCAATTCAATCCAATATGCCACTTTTTCAGTTGTTGAACTATTTTTCAGCTCTCCTAAATTGAGATGGACCGCCTGGGCTCAATTCTTGGTATGAAGAGTATGTTGAACCTCTTTTCACCTGGGGTGATACAGACTTATCTATCACAACAGTCTAGTTATCAGGAAACAAGGTAAGACCAAGTGCAGACTGTGTGAAGTAACAATGTTTATTATAACACCAGGGGCAGGCCAACGACAGGTCAAGGCAGGCAGGGTCAGGGACAGGCTAAGGGTCAGGGACAGGCTCAGGGACAGGCTCAGGGACAGGGTCAGGGACATGCTCAGGGACAGGCTCAAGGACAGGCTCAGGGACAGGCTCAGGGACAGGCTCAGGGACAGGCTCAGGGACAGGCTCAGGGACAGGCAGAGTGTTCAGGGGAGCAGGGACAGGCTCAGGGACAGGCTCAGGGACAGGCTCAGGGACATGCTCAGGGACAGGCTCAGGGACAGGCTCAAGGACAGGCTCAGGGACATGCTCAGGAACAGGCTCAGGGACAGGCTCAAGGACAGGCTCAGGGACAGGCTCAGGGACAGGCAGAGTGGTCAGGGGAGCAGGGACAGGCTCAGGGACAGGCTCAGGGACAGGCTCAGGGACAGGCAGAGTGGTCAGGGGGGCAGGGACAGGCTCAGGGACAGGCTCAGGGACAGGCAGAGTGGTCAGGGGGGCAGTGACAGGCTCAGGGTCAAGGACAGGCTCAGGCTCAGGGACTGTCAGAATGGTCAGGGGGGCAGGTACAAGGTCAGGGCAGGCAAGGGTCAAAAACCAGGAGGACGAGAAAAAGAGAAGCTGGGAAAAGACAGGAGCTGACCAGACAAACGCTGGTAAGCTTGATAAACGAGACAAACTGGCAACAGACAGACAGAAAACACAGATATAAATACACAGGAGCTAATGGGGAAGACGGAGGACACCTGGAGAGGGGTGGAGACAAGGACAAGGAAAGGTGGAACAGATCAGGGCGTGACACTAGTAGAGTCATTATTATAAAATAATACTAAAGAACAGAGTTCATAACATAAATATCATCCATATATTTACATGTATAGGTTCTTGTTCCATTCCTTTACTTAGATTTGTGTGTACTAAGTAGATGTTGTAGAAATGTTAGATCACTTGTTAGATATTGCTGGACTGTCGGAACTAGAAGCGCAAGCATTTCGCTACACTCGCAATAACTCTGCTAACCATGTGTATGTGACCAAAACAATTTAATTTGATTTGAAATATCATTAAATAAAAAGACTCGTAACATAGCTGTCCGTTACTTGACTCGCTCATTATCAAAAGCTTGTAGCAGTTTGTTGATTGACTCTTAATTTAGTGATCAAAGTGTGACGACAGAGGATGAAGATATTCCATTGAAGTGTGCTGTGTGATACTACAGGCTTCTAAGATGTTTCATTAGTATGCTGTGTGATACAGGGTTCTAAGATGTTTCACTAGTATGCTGTGTGATACTACAGGCTTCTAAGATGTTTCACTAAAGTATGCTGTGTGATACAGTGTTCTAAGATGTTTCACTAGTATGCTGTGTGATACAGGCTTCTAAGACGTTTCACTGGTATGCTGTGTGATACAGGCTTCTAAGATGTTTCACTAGTATGCTGTGTGATACTACAGGCTTCTAAGCTGTTTCACTAGAGTATGCTGTGTGATACTACAGGCTTCTAAGCTGTTTCACTAGAGTATGCTGTGTGATACTACAGGCTTCTAAGATGTTTCACTAGTATGCTGTGTGATACAGTGTTCTAAGATGTTTCACTAGTATGCTGTGTGATACAGTGTTCTAAGATGTTTCACTAGTATGCTGTGTGATACAGTGTTCTAAGATGTTTCACTAGTATGCTGTGTGATACAGGCTTCTAAGACATTTCACTAAAGTATGCTGTGTGATACAGTGTTCTAAGATGTTTCACTAGTATGCTGTGTGATACAGTGTTCTAAGATGTTTCACTAGTATGCTGTGTGATACAGGCTTCTAAGATGTTTCACTAGTATGCTGTGTGATACAGTGTTCTAAGATGTTTCACTAGTATGCTGTGTGATACAGTGTTCTAAGATGTTTCACTAGTATGCTGTGTGATACAGGCTTCTAAGACATTTCACTAAAGTATGCTGTGTGATACAGGGTTCAAAGGCAGGTGTATTAAGATGTGTAACTGTAGGCTTTGGAAGGGTAACCCTAAGACAATAGTAATAGTCCCTGCAGATGCTAGGGTGATAATGCAAAATTGAACCACACTTTTTTCTTTAAACATTGAAACAACAGTAGGGGAAAGAGCACCACTGTCCACCCCACCGTCGCTGTTTCTGTTTTGTTGACGGAGCAGAGGTGAGGACTATTCTATCTAGTGGCGACCCGTCATACAGGGCAGTTGGGGCAGAGCCCCACATCTTCAGCAAAAAAATAATAATACAAAATAAATCAAACATTTTCGGGGGGGCTTGCCTGTTTTGCATGTTATTTTGGCTTTAATACGTGTCACATATCAGTTAGCAAACAATGTACAAAAAAAATATATCATTAAGTTAATAAAGATGCATACAAACATGGACTCTTTTTTGTTTTCTTGAGTGAGGCAGCTCCAAAATGCAGGTGTTTCAGCCTAACTCAGTGCTTTCTGTGGTGGTGGGGCAAGCCAGCAGAAAATACGGAGCACTGCACCGTGATTGGCTCAGTGTTCTGTCAATCAAGGGGAAACAACATCACAGTGAAGTCTAAGGGGAGACCTCAAAATGTATAGCCCTTTGGTTATTAACATAGAGATACATTAGAAGTGCCCATCCAAGAAGGCTCAAGGTGATTGGCCATAAATAAAGTTCGGTCACGTTATATGAACCATAGCTTTGATTGGACTGATCATGTCAACATCAAGTCAACTTTCCAAATCTTAGCTAGCAGTCATTATCATGAATCAAGTCAACAATCTACTGGCAAATCCTTTGTAATCCTTGTCATATGAAGATAAATAATGAAGATGAATTATAGATAAAACGTATCGGTGCTCATCAGCCATTGGACATAAACATTACACAGAGGATGAGAGAGGGAGGGATAGAGGAAGAGAGAGAGAGGGATAGAGGAAGAGAGAGAGGTGGATAGAGGAAAAGAGAGAGACGGATAGAGGAAGAGAGAGATGGATAGAGGAAGAGAGAGAGGGATAGAAGAAGAGAGGTATAGAGGAAGAGAGAGAGAGGGATAGAGGAAGAGAGAGAGGGGCTTAGAGAAAGAGAGAGAGAGAGAGAGTGATAGAGGAAGAGAGAGGGGGGATAGAGGACGATAGAGAGAGAGAGGGATAGAAGAAGAGAGTGAGAGAGAGAGAGAGAGAGAGAGAGAGAGAGAGAGAGAGAGAGAGGGGGGGATAGAGGAAGATAGAGAGAGAGAGAGAGAGAGATAGGGAAAGGGGAAGAGAGAGAGAGAGAGAGAGAGAGAGAGAGAGAGAGGGGAAAGTTTGGAACTGTTTGTAAATATTGCATGTCGGTTTGGAATTTAGAGGGAGCAAGTCAGTAAGTGACAGAGAGAGAGAGAACAAGAATGAGAGAAAGAACGAGGAGGAGAAGGAGAGGAGAGCAAGAGCGAATACATGGCACGATGAATAAATATCAAAATGGAAGCACTTGAGTGCTGTTTCAGAACGATGACAGTGTGATAGCGCTGGCGTTGACGTTGCTGAGAGTCACTGTGACACATTGTGTTTAGATCTATCCTGGCACACACAGTTAACTTCAGGGATGCTTGCACTGTGACGTCAACCAATGTTCAAAATAAGATTATAAATCAAAAGTGTAGCGAGCAGTGAAGCCTCGTAGACGTTTTGGCTGGGGTGAACAGCAGAGAGGGGGTCTGGGTCTAATGAAACCAAGTGTATCCGTGTGTGTGTGTGTGTGTGTGTGTGTGTGTGTGTGTGTGTGTGTGTGTGTGTGTGTGTGTGTGTGTGTGTGTGTGTGTGTGTGTGTGTGTGTGTGTGTGTGTGTGTGTGTGTGTGTGTGTGTCCGACGAGGCCCAGTCAGATCAGAAAGTAGACAGTTGGGTTGCTTATAGAAGGAGGTATGCAACGTCGGTTCAGAAGGAAGGTATCTGCTGGGCCCTAATTACAAACAACTGGCCAGAACTCACTTCAATGGCTGGAGTTTGAGAGAGATCTGTGTGTTGTGGAGCTTGGCTGTTGGCTCGGCTGGCTGACAGAGAGAGGCAGGCAGGCTGGCAGGGTGCACCTCGGGGCATCTCTGTCCGTTAAGCCCCTCCTGGGTCTGTCTGTGTTAGTGTGGGTTTTACAGACGGTAAAGACAGAATTGAAGTCGGAAGGCCACCTGCCTAGCTGGAACACACAGAGAGATGTACACAAACACAAACACACACACAAAGGCTACATAGCCTACATAGAAACACACTGTAAATTCCAAATGTCAAATTCTTTCATGTGTTAGTGCTTGCCCTATTGCCATCCAGAAACATGACATCATACAGGGGTCTGGTCAGGCAGTACTGTAGCTCCTTATTGGTTTCTACTCTTTCACCACTCATCATTACTAATGCTGTTATTATGATCAATCTTTATTCCTAAAGCAAACAAGAGCTGAAACTGCCACGCCACTAAGCCAGACAAGGTTTGAATAATATCTACAGCTCTACACTACAGGGGAAGTTGACCTGAAAATGGCACTATATATCCCCCAGTGATTGTCTCCAAGTCAGGCTATAGAACTTCAGTCTGGCTATAGAACTTCTGTCAGGCTATAGAACTTCAGTCTGGCTATAGAACTTCAGTCAGGCTAGAGAACTTCAGTCAGGCTAGAGAACTTCAGTCAGGCTATAGAACTTCAGTCAGGCTATAGAACTTCAGTCTGGCTATAGAACTTCAGTCAGGCTATAGAACTTCAGTCAGGCTATAGAACTTCAGTCAGGCTAGAGAACTTCAGTCAGGCTATAGAACTTCAGTCAGGCTAGAGAACTTCAGTCAGGCTATAGAACTTCAGTCAGGCTATAGAACTTCAGTCAGGCTATAGAACTTCAGTCAGGCTATAGAACTTCAGTCTGGCTATAGAACTTCAGTCAGGCTATAGAACTTCAGTCAGGCTATAGAACTTCAGTCAGGCTATAGAACTTCAGTCTGGCTATAGAACTTCAGTCAGGCTATAGAACTTCAGTCAGGCTATAGAACTTCAGTCTGGCTATAGAACTTCAGTCAGGCTATAGAACTTCAGTCAGGCTAGAGAACTTCAGTCAGGCTATAGAACTTCAGTCAGGCTATAGAACTTCAGTCAGGCTATAGAACTTCAGTCTGGCTATAGAACTTCAGTCAGGCTATAGAACTTCAGTCAGGCTATAGAACTTCAGTATGGCTATAGAACTTCAGTCTGGCTATAGAACTTCAGTCAGGCTATAGAACTTCAGTCAGGCTATAGAACTTCAGTCTGGCTATAGAACTTCAGTCTGGCTATAGAACTTCAGTCTGGCTATAGAACTTCAGTCAGGCTATAGAACTTCAGTCTGGCTATAGAACTTCAGTCTGGCTATAGAACTTCAGTCAGGCTATAGAACTTCAGTCTGGCTATAGAACTTCAGTCAGGCTATAGAACTTCAGTCAGGCTATAGAACTTCAGTCTGGCTATAGAACTTCAGTCAGGCTATAGAACTTCAGTCAGGCTATAGAACTTCAGTCAGGCTATAGAACTTCAGTCTGGCTATAGAACTTCAGTCAGGCTATAGAACTTCAGTCAGGCTATAGAACTTCCTGGCGCTGCGATCCAGACATAAAATATCCTAGCTTTCAAGTCAATCTAATTCTGTGGTCAAATCATGACATGGAAGAGCTCCTCATTGACTTGGCATCAGGACTCTGAACGCCTGCTGGCCAGGGCACTGCATCCAAGGTTGTAATATTTGAACTATAGGATGAGATTCCACGTCAATATTTCTCATAATGTAGATGAAAATGCTATGGTATACTATACAGTGCGTTAGTGTTACTGTTAAAAAATATCTTTACATTTCAATTATAAGGCTAAATCTCACCAAGGATATTAATTAGTGTAGATAGAAAATGGAAGAAGGGAAGGATGTACTGAGAGAGGGAAAATGGAGAGTTGAAAGACTGTGGACGAAGGGAAACATGTTCTGAGGGAGGGAAAAGGGAGAGTTGAAAGACTGTGGACGAAGGGAAACATGTTCTGAGGGAGGGAAAAGGGAGAGTTGAAAGACTGTGGACGAAGGGAAACATGTTCTAAGGGAGGGAAAAGGGAGAGTTGAAAGACTGTGGACGAAGGGAAACATGTTCTGAGGGAGGGAAAAGGGAGAGTTGAAAGACTGTGGACGAAGGGAAACATGTTCTGAGGGAGGGAAAAGGGAGAGTTGAAAGACTGTGGACGAAGGGAAACATGTTCTGAGGGAGGGAAAAGGGAGAGTTGAAAGACTGTGGACGAAGGGAAACATGTTCTGAGGGAGGGAAAAGGGAGAGTTGAAAGACTGTGGAAGAAAGGAAAGATGTTTTGAGGGAGGGAAAAGGGAGAGTTGAAAGACTGTGGATGAAGGGAAACATGTTCTGAGGGAGGGAAAGGGAGAGTTGAAAGACTGTGGACGAAGGGAAACATGTTCTGAGGGAGGGAAAAGGGAGAGTTGAAAGACTGTGGACGAAGGGAAACATGTTCTGAGGGAGGGAAAGGGAGAGTTGAAAGACTGTGGACGAAGGGAAACATGTTCTGAGGGAGGGAAAAGGGAGAGTTGAAAGACTGTGGACGAAGGGAAACATGTTCTGAGGGAGGGAAAAGGGAGAGTTGAAAGACTGTGGACGAAGGGAAACATGTTCTGAGGGAGGGAAAAGGGAGAGTTGAAAGACTGTGGACAAAGGGAAAGACGTTCTGAGGGAGGGAAAGGGAGAGTTGAAAGACTGTGGACGAAGGGAAACATGTTCTGAGGGATGGAAAAGGGAGAGTTGAAAGACTGTGGACGAAGGGAAAGACGTTCTGAGGGAGGGAAAAGGGTGGTGGAGGCATGGGGTGTCCCAGGCCATCATTGTAAATAAGGATGTTTTCTTAATTGACTCGCCTGGATAAATAAAGGTTATATAAAGGTTAAATTAAGGTTAGATTAAGGTTAAATTAAGGTTAAAAAAAGAAGGTTAAATCAACTGTAGGTAGGTTTAAATGAAGGTTAAATTAAGGTTAAATAAAGGTTAAAGGTTAAATTAAGGTTAAATAATAATAGAGTAACCAGAGCATCCAGCCAGATACCTGTTGCTTATTTGAGTCTAAAATAAAGAACATACAAATCAAGGTATTTTTCAACAAAACATTTCACTTTTGGGTACTATACTGTACAGACTCACAATTCTGCCTGAAAGTAATACCAGCGACTGAGTCTGGTTAAGCTAGTCAGTTAATGGTTGAGGAAATGTCAGACTCAGATCTCGAATGGTCAACACTGCCACAATCCATAATCCAAAGGCTCAGTTAATGTATATATATATATACGCCTTCTGTTGCAGTATGTCATACCACATATCACTGTCCGACTGTTGTGGGGTGTGTGTGTGTGTGTGTGTGTGTGTGTGTGTGTGTGTGTGTGTGTGTGTGTGTGTGTGTGTGTGTGTGTGTTTGTGTGTGTGTGTGTGTTTGTTTGTGTGTGTTTGTTTCTGTGTGTGTGTGTGTGTGTGTGTGTGTGTGTGTGTGTGTTTGTTTCTGTGTGTGTGTGTGTGTGTGTGTGTGTTTGTTTCTGTTTGTTTCTGTGTGTGTGTGCGTGTGCGTGTGCGTGTGTGTGTGTGTGCGTGTGTGTGGAACTGGAAGTTATTTTAGCTACAGGCTTTTAAAGGCTAAAAAGTCTCACTTTAAATACTGTAGAACATCATATAGCTCGATAGAGAGAGAAAGAGAGAGAGAGAGAGAGAGAGAGGTACTTAAACTATTTGCACATCATTATAACACTGTACATAGCCATAATATGACATTTGAAAGTGTATTTCTTTGAAACTTGTGAGTGTAATGTTTACTGTTCATTTTCTATTGTTTATTTCACTTTTGTTTATTATGTATTTCACTTGCTTAGGCAATGTAAATAATGTTTCCCATGCCAATAAAGCCCATTGAATTGAATTGAGAGAGAGAGAGAGAGAGAGAGAGAGAGAGAGAGAGAGTGAGTGAGAGAGAGCCAAAGAGAGAGAGAGAGAGTGAGTGAGCAAGAAATAGAGAGAGGGAGAGAGAGAACGAGAGAGAAACAAGAGAGAGAGAAAGGGAGAGAGAGAAATAGAGATAGAGGGAGAGAGAGAAGGAGAGAGAAACAAGAGAGAGAGTGAGAGAGAGGGAGAGGGCGGAGGGAACCAGTCCAGTGGTGATTAATTGTACATCATGGTGATTAATTGTACTGTAACTGCAGAGTGCAGTTTTCAGAGTGGAGAATTAAGATTCACTTTGAAAAACGACAGAACTCCTGACCTTCGTCACAATCACGTAACACAAACTATGAGAGTAGGGGTTGTTAGAAGTAAGTCCAAACCCACTGTTGCAGTCTGAGGGATTGTGGGGAGCTTTGTAAATTAGACTAAATCAATTTACTCTCTGTTATTTAAAATACACTCCTATCTGGAATGAAAGATAGAAGGGCAAGAAACCAAGTCCTGTAAAAAACAACACATTTCCAAATATTAACATTTCTTCACTCTGGACTTTTGCATGGAGGACAACTGCTCTTCAATCATAAAAAAATAAAATAATCATTAGTAGTTTGCTACAGATTGAGAATGATTGAGAATGGTTCTGTGGGTAGTTTGCTACAGATTGAGAATGTTCTGTGGGTAGTTTAGTACAGATTGAGAATGATTGAGAATGATTGGGAATGGTTCTGTGGGTAGTTTGCTACAGATTGAGAATGTTCTGTGGGTAGTTTGCTACAGATTAAGAATGATTGAGAATGGTTCTGTGGGTAGTTTGCTGCAGATTGAGAGCGATTGAGAACGGTTCTGTGGGTAGTTTGCTGCAGATTGAGAACGATTGAGAACCTTCTGTGGGTAGTAATCTGCAGATTGAGAATGGTTCTGTCTGCTCTCTCTTTTCTTCTCCTTTCCTTCTTTTTCTTTGAGGGGAAAGAACGAGATACAAAACACATTCTCTTGACGAAAAGCATCCAACAGGAACACAGCAAACCAAAATAGAAGCAGCTATTTCTGCTGTTATTTTTTTTTTGAAAAAGTGACATGCTCTATGTTAAATTACAACATCATAAGGTCAGCCTGAACTCTTTTGTCTGCCTTCTAGCCTCCAGCCTATGACTCATGAGAAGTATGCAGTGACTTCAGTCCATAGTACTCACCCCTAGTACCGATAAAGCATTGATATTCAACTAGCTTGTTCATTGACCATTGATTTGATTCGACCAATCAAGAGGATGACTCACTTACCGTCACTTTGTCTACATACCTCAGGAGGTTGGGGAGGATGGGCTCCTGGTAATGGCTGGAGCGGAATAGGTGGAATGGTATCAAATACATCAAACGCATGGTTTCCATGGTTTTCATGGGTTTGATGGCATTCTGCTCACGCTGTTCCAGCCATTATTATGAGCCGTCCACTGCTACATATCAATCTGCTTCTTGTTTGAACAGATGGTTTGATATATTATATTACCAACAGGTAATTCTCTACATCGATTATCCTTAGAATTAGATTTACAGTTAATGAGTTGACGTCGATTACACTTGTTTTATGTTGCCCATCGGGGCAAAATTGGAATTTAAATACTTTGATGGACAAGCTTCAGTCATATATTGGTTGTACAGTACCTTCAGAAAGTAAAAACATGTGAGGGTGTTACAGCCTGAATTCAAAATGTATTAAATATATTTATTTTCTATCAACTATCTGCACACAATACAGAGTGAATGACAGAGTGAAAACATGTTTTTAGAAATTGCTGTACATTTATTGAAAGTAAATACAGAAATATCTCATTTACATACTGAATGTATTCAACCTCCTGAATCAATACGTGTTAGAATCACCTTTGGCAGCTGAGTCTTTCTGGGTAAGTCTCTAAGAGCATTGCACACCCGGATTGTACAATATTTGCACATTACTCTGAAAAAACATTCTTCAAGTTCTTGAAGTTGTTGATCACTGCTAGACAGCTATTTTCATGTCTTGCCATAGATTTCCATGCCAATTTAAGTCAAAACTGTAACTTGGCCACTCAGGAATATTCAATGTCATCTTGGTAAGCAACACCAGTGCAGATTTGGCCTTGTGTTTTAGGTTATTGTCCTGCTGAATTTGTCTTCCAGTGTCTGTTGGAAAGCAGAGTGAAGCAGGTTTTTCTCAAGGATTTTTACTGTGCTTAGCTCCATTCGATATATTTTTTTTTATCCTAAAAACTACAATGTTGTTGATCCATCCTCAGTTTTCTCCTATCACAGCCATTAAACTCTATAACTGTTTTAAAGACACCATTTGCCTCATGGTGAAATACCTCTTCAGCAACTGAGTTAGGAAAGACTCCTGTATCTTTGTAGTGACTGGGTGTATTGATAAACCATTCAAAGTGTAATTAATAACTTTTTTTATTATCCATCTACCAATACATGCCCTTCTTTGCAAGGTATTGGAAAACCTCTCTTGTCTTTGTGGTTGAACCTGTGTTTGAAATTCATTACTCAACTGAGGGTTCTTACAGATAATTGTACGTGTTGGGTACAGAGATGTGGTAATCATGAAAAAATCATGTTAAACACAATTATTGCACATGGAGTGAGTCCATGCAAGATGCCCTTGTTGTCACCCTGGGAAGATGCCCCCTGGTGACGCCCCTTGACCTTTTCCACACTTTGTTGTATTACAGCTATACCCACCATTGTGTGAAAATGAAATTGTGTTTAAAGATTTTTTTTTACAAGTAAATTAAAAATGAAAAGCTGAAATGTCTTGAGTCAATAAATGTTTATGAGTCCGCCAGATCAGAGGCAGTAGGTAAGTGCGTGAATTGGTCAATTTTCCTGTCCTGTTAAGCATTCAAAATGTAAGGAGTACTGTTGGACGTCAGGGAAAATGTATTGAATAAAACGTATATTATTGTCTTAAAAAAAATGTAGTGGAGTAAAAGTTGTAAACATAAACATAAAGAGTAAAGTACAGATAACCCCCAAAACTACTAAAGTAGTTCTTTAAAGTATGTTTACACCACTGGCTGCCACCACAATCCTATTTTCATCGGTTTGAAGATTGAATGACTCGGCTTCACTCCGACACTCGGCTCGGCTGTTTCCGTGAGCGTCCAGCAGTTGAACCGCTTCGAAATCGAAACACCTTCAAGGACTTTTGAATTAAGTGGAATGGCAGTCTCGCTTCACTCCCGACAGCTCCTATAACATACAACAGAGAGGTATCCCTCTTACCATCAGGTTCCTACAGGTATTTTGGGGTTTTTATACAAAAGTTACAGCTTTATCAGAAATAGTCAATGGAATGCGAAATGAAACAAACGTATACCTGTGCGAGCGAGAGGAGTGTGTAGGTAGTGAATTCTCAGCGAAATATGATCTCTGCTACAGTTTAACGAGTTCGCGTATTATTAATGTAACGTTTTAATTCGCGTTTAGAATGTGAAATACGACTCAAGCGGGTGCAATTCTGGCATCTCACATCAATTGAGAAAGTCATAGCGCAGCGCTATTCTATACTGACCCATGGAGATAGGTCTGACTTGTGTTGTAGTGTGAGGTAATACTATTTATTATAACATGTCTCTTTGAAAGTATCCCTGGAGAATAGATGATATGGGAGAGTACATTGAATTGTTCTTTCACAGGCAAATCAGCTAACAAGGCATATTGTGGCTATAGTGGACAGTCAACATAGTATAACTGTTTTAAAATGACAGTTGGGCTACTGGCAAATTTGGTTCATTAAATGTCAGAATAACGTTTTGTGTGGCAAGGGGTCTGCTCTACACCTGCAATATTATCGACTGGGTATGACAGTAGTCAGACAAATTAAAGTAGGCACGTGTGAAGGCTTTCAAATGTTATTCATCTCTCCTCTTTAGGTCATTACTGAAAAGGAAATTGGACATAAAGCTGTTGGATAACCATATTTCTGAGTTGTGAACAAAGCTACAGTGAGCTAAATTCAAACAAGTGAATGCAATTAGTGATGATTAAAAGCAGCTCCTTAATTCCCCGCTAGTGGAGACTGAGGGATCTATATGTTTGTGTCTGTAGGTTGGTTGCGATACACTCACAGATTATTTTGAATCAGACGCAAAGTACTTATTTGAAATTCATTATTTTTTTGTGGAAAAAAAAGTCAACCATCACGCATTCATGTCCAGTACACGATTTTATCTAATACGAATTTAAATTAGTTGTTTCTGTGTTAGTTAGGTGGCCAACGTTAGCTAGACTAGGAGTAAGGGTTAGCTAACATGCTAGCTAAGTAGTACAAAAGTACCGGAGTTAGTAGTTTCAAAGGTGGCTGAAATGCTAAAGTTGTCCATCATGGGATTCGAACATGCAACATTTTGGTTGCTAGACCTTTGCGTTATACGCCCAACCGTTCTGCCCGACAAAACCTCCCTCCTATCGTCTCTGTATTAAGCGACTTACTGCCTTTATCTTTATGTAAATGCATTGTCTAGAAAATAGTGTGCTGGACATGTAAAGAAACAAATACATGTTTGTCGTTTTCATGAATTTCGCATTAAATAATTCGTTTATTTCACGATAATTTGTAAAAGGGGGTTGCGAACCTAGAGGAGACAGGTGTTTGTTAGTGCTGTATGTTTGCCAAAGGCATCATATAGGTGTACTTTATTGATGTATGTACTGTGCATGTTTGATGTAGTATGTGTGTGGTTTATACTACATGATATTTAGCTGTTACTGTGTTACATGTGTATGTTAATGATTACAAATGTTTATGTACACACACACACACACAATCTGTAGATGCCTACAGTATTTGGCTGAGATGCTAATTATGTACCTTAGCCCAGAGAACAACATGCAGTCCATGTTCTTTTGCGTTTTTCTTTCGTTGACTCATGATCCACGTGTTTACTGTGAAGTCAGCAAGGTCGTTTATAGGATATCTTGGCTCTCCGGGTCCACACAGTGTTCATGTACAACCCACCTCTTGCTCTTATCACCTGTTTATTGACTGTGAGTACACTGAATCAATTAATCTGTAATATAGCTAACAGTCATGTCCTGGATCAACTTTAATTTCAAAACATTTGGATTGAATTATCATGGAGATATGATATCCAAACAAACTGCTTTAATCTATTAGTAACACGATTGCACCGTGCAATGTGAGCTAACCAAATGCGTTCAGATGTTTTCATATCTTAAAAAATAGAAGTAGTTAACTTGCCATTATGGGCAAAATACGATTTAGAACAATGACACAGTTGAATTTTTTTTTTTTTTTTTTTTGCTTCGGGAGTGTCCTGAACTTGTTCAAACTGCCTTCTTTACAGCCCATAGGTATTGTTCTGTAATCAGATTTAGAATCCGTTACAAGGATGCTGGGTAATTCCACATTAACAGAATTACACTGAGACTCAGATTTCTCACTGTAAAAAATGTATGCCAAACCAAAAAAAACAAATGATTTAAAAAGTTTAAACAAACCATACAGCTCTATGCACAAGGACTATTTGGAACAATTTACACAGAATTACTGGCTTTGCATCTGCTCAGTTCTTCCAGTAATTGTGTTTTTGTGAAATTTTCGGTGTAAATCTCCCACTGAGTTTATGCGAACGCGTTTTTCCAAAAACTCCGTTAAATATCTGCGCCGAATTAAAGATTCAAAGATGCCTGCAGAAAGAATGAGCTGTCTGTACACTGTAACATTACTGCATAATCGTAGAGGGTTTCCAAACACGTTAGCTCTATTAGCTATGCTGTCTATGATGTTACGGTGTGTGTAGCGGTTTGACTTGGACCAGTTTTTTTTCGCCTGCTGATGTGTTGTGCATTTAGAATTTGATTCTGTCTTAAAGTTTCTTAAACGGAACAAAACAGGAATTAACATACCTGAATTTGTCCAATGTACTAATGATTACACCCTATATCAGCTAGATGCAGGCAAGAGTATTTAAGGCGAGATTGAATGTCACTGTCTATCACCTCAAATTTGTGTCTCGACCTATGCGCATCTACATTGTAAACTTTAATTTGAAGGCTAGGATGTGGCAACCTCATGATGGGTACAGGGAAAATGTGCGTATCATGTAGTAGCCTAAACATACCATTAAACTGGGTGTATGGAATATGAATGACCAGGTTCACCTGGAATGCTTTTCCAACAGTCTTGAAGGAGTTCCCACATGCTGAGCACTTGTTGGCTGCTTTTCCTTCACTCTGCGGTCCAACTCATCCCAAACCATCTCAATTGGGTTGAGGTTGTGTGATTGTGGAGGACAGGTCATCTGATGCAGCACTCCATCACTCTCCGTCGTGGTCAAATAGCTCTTATACAGCTTGGAGGTGTGCTGGGTCATTGTCCTGTTGAAAAACAAATAATAGTCTACTAAGCACAAACCAGATGGGATGCCATATCAATGCAAAAGTGCTGTGGTAGCCATGCTGGTTAAGTGTGCCTTGAATTCCAGATAAATCACTGACTGTGTCACCAGGAAAGCACCATCACGCCGCCTCCTCCATTCTTCACGGTGGGAACCACACATGCAGAGATCATCAGTTCACATACTCTGCGTCTCACTAAGACACAGCGGTTGGAACCAAAAATCTCAAATTTGGACCAAAGGACAGATTTCCACTGGTCTAATGTCCATTGCTCGTGTTTCTTGGCCCAAGCAAGTCTCTCTTTATTGGTGTCCTTTAGTAGTGGATTCTCGGCAGCAATTTGACCATGAAGAGCTGATTCACACAGTCTCCTCTGAACAGTTGATGATGAGATGTGTCTGTTACTTGATCTCTGTGAAACATTTATTTGGACTGCAATCTGAGGCTGGTAACTCTAAAGAACTTATCCTCTGCAGCAGAGGGAACTCTGGGTCTTCCTTTCCTGTGGTGGTCCTCATGAGAGCCAGTTTCATCATAGCGCTTGATGGTTTTTGCGACTACACTTGAAGCAACATTTAACATTCTTGATATTTTCTGGATTGACTGACCTTCGTGTCTTAAAGTAATGATTGACTGTCATTTCTCTTTGCTTATTTTTCTGTCAAGTTGGTTGTTGATCATTGCTAGACAGCCATTTTCAACTCTTGCCATAGATTGTCAAGCTGATATAAGTACAAATTGTAACTAGGCCACTCCGGTACAGATGGGCGATTTGTGCAATGAGAGGAAAATGTTCCAAAAGCCAGTATTGCAAGAAACGAGGTAAAAAAATAAAAAAATAATACCTTTTTATATCCCAACTGCTCAACTGTTCTACCTTGTTAGCGAGAAAATAGCTCCAAGTAATCTAGAAAGATGGCTACTCAGTAGCGCGTGGGCTTGTGTTGGAGAGATTATTTGAGACCTGTGTTAATTGTCTATAACGCCTGTTACAAGAAGTTGGTCATTATCAGTGGATGTGCATTGTACATGATTCTGGTTACATTTTAAACAAAACAGGCATTTTCATAAGACAGACTTGAAAGCCAGATAAGTGATTGTGTCAAAAAAGCAAGTTAAGCTGTTCTAATATAAAATAATTTAATTATTAGTGTCTTTTATGGTTATGTCCTGAATTCATTAGATTATTCCTGACTGTCTGACAGACATGCAGTGTGTTGACCTTTTTAATTGTGCAATAAACCTTAATTAGAGAACTTTAAAAACATTGAGCTATATGGAGAATCTCCCATATTTAAAAAAAATTAAATAAAATAAAAAGAGGTTATTGAAACATGATTTTTAAGCAATATCGCCCAGCCGTACACACACAAATTCAATGTCATCTTGGTAAGCAACTCCAGTGTAGATTTGGCCTGTTTTAGGTCATTGTCCTGCTGAAAGGTGAAATTTGTCATCCAGTGTCTGTTGGAAAGCAGACTGAACCAGGTTTTCCTCTGATTTTTGCCTGTTCTAAAAAACAACCTTAGTCTTTGCTGATGGCAAGCATACCCATAACTTGATGCAGCCACCTCCATGCTTGAAAATATGAAGAGTGGTACTTTGTCTGTGGCAAATCCAATTCAACACATTACTATGTTTTTATTTACCAATAGGTGCCCTTTGCTAGGCATTTGGAAAACCTCCCTGGTCTTTGTGTTTGAATCTGTGTTTGAAACTCACTGCTCGACTGAGGGTTCTTAGAGATAATTGTATGTGTGGGTTACAGAGAAGAGGTAGTCATTAAAAAATCATGTTAATCATTATTATTGCACACAGTGTGTCCATTTACGTTTTAAGCACGTTTTTACCCCTAAACTTATTTATGCCACAATAAAAGGGTTGAATTCTTATTGACTCGACATTTCAGCTTTTTATTTTTTAAATTCATTTGTTAACATTTTTTAAATAATAATTCCACTGACATTTTTGTGTGTTGTGTGTCGGCCAGTGACACAATCAAAATTGTATGAAATTCTAATTCAGGCTGTAACAACAAAATGTTCAAAAAGTTTAGGGGTGTGAACTTTCTGAAGGCACTATAGGCCTCGTCATAAAATAAAAAGTTATATATAAAGAGAGAATGTGTTTTAACGGATTTACAAGGCAATGTTTCTTAAAATTACAGAAGAGAAATCCTTTCTCAAACTATATACAGTGCATTGGGAAAGTATTCAGACCCCTTGACTCTTTCCACATTTTGTTACATTACAGCCTTGTTCTAAAATGGATTAAATAAAACAATTTCCGCATCAATCTAACACAATACCCCATAATGACATAGCAAAACCTGGTTTTTAATTTTTATTGCAAAAAATAAATAAACAAATACCTTATTTACATAAGTATTCAGACCCTTTGCTATGAGACTTGAAATTGAGCTCAAGTGCATGCTGTTTTCATTGATCATCCTTAAGATGAGTCTACAACCTGATTTGGAGTCCACCTGTGCAAAAATCAATTGATTGGACATGATTTGGAAAGGGATTCACCTGTCTATATAAGGTCCCACAGTTGACAGTGCATATCATTACAAAAACCAAGCCATGAGGTTGAAGGATTTGTCCGTAGAGCTCCAAGACAGGATTGTGTCGAGGCACAGATCTGGGGAAGGGCACCAAAACATGTCTGCAGCATTGAAGGTTCCCAAGATCACAGTGACCTCCATCATTCTGAATTCAAAGACGTTTGGAACCACCACCAACTACTACTGTAGAGCTGGCTGCCTGGCCAAACTGATCATTCAGGTGAGAAGGGCCTTGGTCAGGGAGGTTACCAGGAACCTGATGGTCACTCTTACAGACCTCCAGAGTTCCTCTGTGGAGATGAAGGACAACCATCTCTGCAGCACTCCACCAATCAGGCATCTATGGTAGCGGCCAGACTGAAGTCACTCCTCAGTAAAAGGCACATGACAGTCCGCTTGGAGTTTTCCAAAAGGCACATAAAGACTCTCAGACCATAAGAAACAAGATTCTCTGGTCTGATGAATCCAAGATTGAACTCTTTGGCCTGAATACCAAGCGTCACGTCTGGAGGAAATTTGGCACCATCCCTACGGTGAAGCATGGAGGTGGAAGCATTATGCTGTGGGGATGTTTTTCAGAGGCAGGGACTGGGAGACTAGTCAGAATCGAGGCAAAGAGACCTGAAAATAGCTGTGCAGCGATGCTCCCAACTTGACAGAGCTTGAGAGGATCTGTAGAGAAAAATGGGAGAAACTCCCCAAATACAGTTGTACCAAGTTTGTAGCATCATACCCAAGAAGACTCGAGGCTGTAATCACTGCAAGGTGCCTCAGCAAAGTACTGAGTGAATACTTATGCAAATTGTATTATTTCAGTTTTATAGTTTTTAATGCATTTGCTAAAATTCCTAAAATTCCTGTTTTTGTTTTGTCATTATGGGGTATTGTGTGTAGATTGATGAGGGGGAAAAAACAATTAATCCATTTTAGAATAAGGCTGTAAATGTGGAAAAAGTCAAGGGGTCTGAATACTTTCCAATGCACTGTATGTGTTGATATTATTTGGCAGGGGTCTTTAAAAAATGTATTTCCATCTGTGCATTTCTACACATTTTGCTATGTGGCAAAGAGAAAGATCTCCAGTTTTATAGCTAATCCCATGCTATTCTACACATTTTGCCATGAGGCAGAGAAGAAAATTAGATTTTTTTTATAGCTAATCTCATGCTGTTGTACACATTTTGCCATGAGAATTCTAAATATTTTAAGCTAACTAAAGCAAACAAAAATTAGGTGTGTTGACTGATGAAGTCAATAGATTAAGAGCTGTCTTGTTTGCTAAATGAACAAATGAAGTCACTGGCAAGTGGTGGTCCTGTCTATCTCTGGTGACAGCTGGTAACAGCCGAGCTGTAGTGGAGAGGTGTGTGTGTGTGTGTGTGTGTGTCTTCTCCTGAGGTTTGTCTTTGATTTCATACAAATTCCTCTCAACTGAAGTAACAATATCATTGCGCTTCATGTGTTCCTCTCTCAAATCCAGCAGAGCCCAGAGAGAGGCTCGATTTTAGGCTGAAAATCACTGGGAGAGGTAAGCCATTAGGGCCTGGAGTCATTTCTATATTGGATATACTTGGGGAGCGGGACATGGCTTTTGTTAACTTCAATGTTCCCTATCTGTGGCCCAGATAAAAGCAGCTTTGGATGGAGGAGAAGTCACATCGCAGACGTTTTATTTGCAGACAGATCATTTAAATGAAGTGAATGCCGTTTCAGGCTTTGAGGCTTAGGCTGAGTGCTTCACTAATGTTTCATAGGGCTTTTTCTCTGTCGTCACACAGCGTCTCTAGATCATCATATTGGATATATAGCTGGATATATATATATATATATTATTAAACAAGAATGACTGACTGCTATTGTCAATTTTATTAAAACATGCAGGAGGTCTCTGTTGGTGGAGGAGGAGCTAAGATCTGAAAAATGTACACTGTAGTGTCTTTTCACAGCAGTGTGACTGACGCGCAAGGTTATACACACAATGACTGCTATGAGTATCACCACACCTCACATGTTCACCCTACATCCCATTTTATGTTCTAATTTGTCAATAGGCCTAACTTTCCTGGCAGATAAGTTCCATGTATCCATTTAAGTTAGCCAATGCCCTGCCATTCTGTCCAAAAGTTGCTATTCTCCTGAGTAAGGCCTGTTCCCGCTCTGGTTTCCATGGCATCCAGCTCCTTTTAACGTCCTCTGATAACTGTCTCTTGTTCTCTTCTGTCAGAGACACTCTGATAACTGTCTCTCGTTGGCGTCTGTCAGAGACACTCTGATAACTGTCTCTCGCTGGCATCTGTCAGAGACACTAACTGTCTCTCGTTGGTGTCTGTCAGAGACACTAACTGTCTCTCGTTGGCGTCTGTCAGAGACACTCTGATAACTGTCTCGTTGGCGTCTGTCATAGACACTCATAACTGTGTCTGTCAGAGTCACTCTGATAACTGTCTCTCGTTGGCGTCTGTCAGAGACACTCTGACAGGCGCCAACGAGAGACAGTTATCAGAGTGTCTCTGACAGACGCCAACGAGAGACAGTTATCAGAGTGACTCTGACAGACACAGTTGAGTGTCTATGACAGACGCCAACGAGAGACAGTTATCAGAGTGTCTCTGACAGACGCCAACGAGAGACAGTTAGTGTCTCTGACAGACGCCAACGAGAGACAGTTAGTGTCTCTGACAGACACCAACGAGAGACAGTTAGTGTCTCTGACAGACGCCAGCGAGAGACAGTTATCAGAGTGTCTCTGACAGACGCCAACGAGAGACAGTTATCAGAGACACTCTGATAACTGTCAGAGACACTCTGATAACTGTCTCTCGCTGGCGTCTGTCAGAGACACTGATCAATTTAGCACTTGCTCATCCTTTAGACATCACTGTCCAGTTGGATAGAGAGTAACTGGCTAGCAAATAGGCTGTAGGCCTATCTTGGGGAGCTTCAAAGTTATATCCGACCATCAATATGAAAATAGTAATAATGTTTAAATTAGAATATACATATATTGTCGACTATTTTAGTTCAACTTCATTGTGTTTTACGTGTGTGCCTTGAACTAATGTTTACACTACAGGAAACGGGAGGGGGGTGGGCCACGCCCCCATCCACATTGATGGGGCTACAGTGTATCGGGTCGAGAGCTTCAACTTCCTCGGTGTCCAAATCACTAAGGACTTCAAATGGTCCACACACACGTGTACAGTCGTAAGGAAGGCGCAACAGCGCCTCTTCCCCCTCAAGAATTTGGAAAAGTTTGGCATGGGCCCTCAAATCCTCAAAGTTCTACAGCTGTACCATTAAGAGCATCTTAACTAGCTGCATCACTGCTTGGTAAGGCAGAAGCACCGCCCTCGACTGCATGGCACTACAGAGGGGGGTGAGAATATTCCGGTACATCACTAGGACCGAGCTCCCTGACATTCAGGACGTATATCAGGCAGTGTGAAAGGAAGGCCCAGAAAATTGTTAAAGACTTCAGCCACCCAAGCCATAGGCTGTTCCCTCTGCTTCCACATGGCAAGCAGAACCGGTGCATCAAAGTCTGACACCAACAGGCTCCTGACCAGATTGTATCTCCATGCTATAAAACTGCAAAATAGCTAACAAAATGTCAACACAGACTGAGTTGACCCTTGTATTTGATTTATTTTCAGTCCAGGTTCTACACACACGGACACCACTCAAATACAATCATCATTTACGCTGCTGCTACCATGTGTATCATATATCCTGATGCCTAGTCATCTTACCCCTATACAGATCTACCTCTATCACTCCAGTATCCATGCACATTGTAAATATGGTATTGGAACTGAGCCTGTATATTGCTTACTTACTTCTCATGTTCTTCTTATTTCTTATCTTTATTTCTTGTGTATTTTTGTTCAACCTTATGTTATTCTTTGTATTATACTGAACAAAAATATAAATGCAACATGCAACAATTTCAAAGATTTTACTGAGTTACAGTTCATAATAAGGAAATTGGTCAATTTAAATAAATTCATGAGGCCCTAATCTATGAATTTCACATGACTGGGAATACAGATATGCATCTGTTGGTCACAGTTTATGGTAGAGAAATGAACATTACATTCAATGGCACACCTCTGGTGGTCATTCCTGGATTCAGCATGCCAATTGCATGCTCCTTCAAAACATGAGATATTTGTGGCATAGTGTTGTGTGACACAACTGCACATTTTAGAGTGACCTTTATTGTCCACCCAGCACAAGGTGTACCTGTTTAATGATCATGCTGTTTAATCAGCTTCTTGATATGCCACACCTGTCAGGGGGATGGATTATCCTGGCAAAGGAGAAATGCTGACTAACAGAGATGTAAACAAATTTGTGCACAACATTTGAAAGAAATAAACTTTTTGTGCATATGTTTTTATTAGCATGAATATACCCTTCCCTAGACTACTAAGTAAATTACTTATTAATTGTGTTCACTTAGCCTATGTTATACACGTTCACAGTAGCATGATGGTTCTGTGGCCATAGAAAACAGCTAAATTGCATTACTGAGTGTAGATGAAGACAGGAACCTCTAAAATTACACCAATCACTGTCGGTTTCAAACACATTCACATATTTACCCCCTCCTTCTCCTCAGCAGCAGCCACCTCCTGAGGTCAACTGAAGTCTCTCCTGTACCAAAGAGTTGAAAACGAGACTGCCATCTCCCCAAGTCCAGAACTGACCTCACTGGGGTGCTCGGGTAGAGGAAGACATCCCAATGATCGGAGCCCCAGCAGTCCAAGAGCCTTCGCTAAAGCAGAGAGACCAGAAGACCACAGCCTGAACCAACCCTTTGTCTTTCAAACCTAATTCAACTTGAAATATCTTTAAAAAAAATAATAGACCGCATTCATCTGAGAGGGAGGGGAGGAACAAGCATCAGACTCTGGTCTGACTGGAAGACACCCATACAAAGTCAGCCTGCCCCTGCTGTCCTCGGATGGAGACCCTCGCTGGATCCAGACTCAGCTGCAACATTACAGGTATGTCTTAATTATGTTTTAGGGTTGTGATCGGTTTATTTCCAGTCATAATATACACTAAAGTAGATCGTTGAGGGTTTTGTCTTTCATAATTCTCTAGGTGAGATCGGCAAAGTTATTTGGTGTGTAATTAACACTTTTCATATAAAAATGATTAATATTACAATATTTATAGCAGTAGCTTAGTACCTAATATGGACATAAACTTTAATTGAAAATGTGGCATTTTGTTAAGAGGGATGAAACATTTTAAAATAAGCTTCAAAAGCCCACGAAGTAGAGACAGGCTCCTGTCAGGTTCAGCAACACCTTTACAAACGTTTTAATGTTTATTCTTCTACTTCGTGCAAAATGGTTTAAGTTGTCATTATGGAATGTTGCTGCTGAATTTGGTTAATATTTTGGCGTTTTTTTTGTGACAAGGTTTTAAAGTGGTTTGAGTTGATGAGAAAGAATCCAAGTTTGCACTGAGTTGTTAGAATATTTCGCCATTCCCTTGGTTCATTCCAGCTTCCTTCGACCCGTACATTGATAAACTGTAAACAGCTCCAAATAGAAGACATTTGACGGCTTTATGTTGGTGGCGTCAGTCTCTTCTCTTCCGTAGTGGATCAACTACCTCGGGCTGAACCCAACCAGTCACAGTACACGTGGTCAATGCCAGCTGCATGATATTGCACTTCATAATGAGTTTTGCTGTATTTTATGTCTCTAAATATGTCAATTACATCTATCAGAAATAGATGGATTCATGTGGTTATGTTGTGTCAAATCTGCTCTTAGGTTGTCTTCCATTACTCCCCATACCAAATGCTTAGGGTATTTAAACTCAACATAAACATCTTAATGATAGATGTAGAATTGTGGGTATGATGGCGCTGACAGAGTGGGCTACTTCGCTTCTAGTAAACAAACATTTTGCTACACCTGCAATAACATCTGCTAAACATATATATGTGACAAAGAATTTGATTTGATTTATTTTGCCATTCATATCAATGTTGGCACGTTTCACTAGAGCTGTTTGACCCCAGTGTTCAGCACCAGTAAACATTGTCCACCAAGCTGATAAGATCTCTGGAGTAAACCTGACAAAATAACTGTAAATAAATACAGCTTTATTGGGCTTATCGAGATCTAGACACTGATCATCGAGACCTAGAAAAAGGCACAACAGGGAGGGTGGCCATAAAACCAGATAGAGCGAACCATCTAGACCATAATGCTGGTTCTATATTACACACACTACATCCCAGTAGTTACAAACAGATGCTAGGATGCTGCTTCACTGTGTGGTGATTCTTATCACAGGGCTAAGACTATGCTAGAAATATGGGCACGAACAGCTTAGAAGATACCTTGACGAATTGAGGCTGTTCTGAGAGCAGAAGCGGTTGCAACTCAATATTAGGAATGTGTTCCTTCCTGTACTCGGTGTATGAAGATTGAGATTCTTAATATTTGTGTCAGTTAATCAAGTTTTAAAAAACATTTTTTTTATCGCTTTTGAGGCCTCATCGTAAAAGTGCAGTCTGTTATCCACTAATGGTTGTGGTTGTTCTTTTTACTGCTTTATTGGACAGTAAACTCAGGCTTCAAATCCTCAGACATTTGTGTAAAGTACATGCTACGTTACACTTGTGAACAAATGATGTCAGCAACAAGATACCATTAAGCTGTCGAATGTTTATTAGAACCTCTTAAGAATTAATCTTTGAAATAGTTTTTTCTCTCTTTGATCGAACAACGTTTCCTTTTGTAAAAACAAATGTTTACCCTTTCTAATGCCATAGAACTAAACAGACAATTTGAACTGGGTTCTAAAAGCATATTTGGCGTTATGATTAAATGGATCTTGTCTATACATTTGTAATGATGTAAGATTGAGTAGAGAGATGTGGTATCTACAGATGAAAATCTGCTTTGTTGCTAACTCCGGCACTTTGGCGTTTTGATTCATGTTAAATGTTATTCTTTCACTCTGATACAGTTGTGTTCGAAAATAATTGGCTGTGGAATGTATCCAGTGATGTAAAAAATACTTCAATGTACTACTTTAGTCTGGGGGGGTTTTCCCTCTCTCTACTTTAGTCTGGGGGGGTTTCCCTCTCTACTTTAGTCTGGGGGGGTTTCCCTCTCTACTTTAGTCTGGGGGGTTTCCCTCTCTACTTTAGTCTGGGGGTTTCCCTCTCTCTACTTTAGTCTGGGGGTTTCCCTCTCTACTTTAGTCTGGGGGGTTTTCCTCTCTCTACTTTAGTCTGGGGGTTTTCCTCTCTCTACTTTAGTCTGGGGGGTTTCCTCTCTCTACTTTAGTCTGGGGGGGTTTCCCTCTCTCTACTTTAGTCTGGGGGGTTTTCCCTCTCTCTACTTTAGTCTGGGGGGATTGGGGTCCCTCTCTCTACTTTAGTCTGGGGGTTTCCCTCTCTACTTTAGTCTGGGGGGGTTTTCCCTCTCTACTTTAGTCTGGGGGGTTTCCTCTCTCTACTTTAGTCTGGGGGTTTTCCCTCTCTACTTTAGTCTGGGGGTTTTCCTCTCTCTACTTTAGTCTGGGGGTTTTCCTCTCTCTACTTTAGTCTGGGGGTTTTCCTCTCTCTACTTTAGTCTGGGGGGTTTCCCTCTACTTTAGTCTGGGGGGTTTTCCCTCTCTCTACTTTAGTCTGGGGGGTTTTCCTTCTCTCTACTTTAGTCTGTTTTTTTTTCCTCTCTCTACTTTAGTCGGGGGGTTTTCCCTCTCTCTACTTTAGTCGGGGGGTTCCCTCTCTCTACTTTAGTCGGGGGGGGTTCCCTCTCTACTTTAGTCGGGGGGTTTTCCCTCTCTACTTTAGTCGGGGGGTTCCCTCTCTCTACTTTAGTCGGGGGGGTTTCTCTCTACTTTAGTCGGGGGGTTTCCCTCTCTACTTTAGTCGGGGGGTTTCCCCTCTCTCTACTTTAGTCGGGGGGTTCCCTCTCTACTTTAGTCGGGGGGGGGGGGTTTCCTCTCTCTACTTTAGTCGGGGGGTTCCCTCTCTACTTTAGTCGGGGGGTTTCCCTCTACTTTAGTCGGGGGGGGTTTCCTCTCTACTTTAGTCGGGGGGGGTTCCCCCTCTCCACTTTAGTTTGGGGGGTTTCCCTCTCTACTTTAGTCGGGGGGAGGTTTCCCTCTCTCTACTTTAGTCGGGGGGCTCCCTCTCTACTTTAGTCGGGGGGTTCCCTCTCTCTACTTTAGTCGGGGGGGGTTCCCTCTCTACTTTAGTCGGGGGGTTTCCTCTCTACTTTAGTCGGGGGGGGTTTCCCTCTCTACTTTAGTCGGGGGGTTCCCTCTCTACTTTAGTCGGGGGGGTTCCCTCTCTACTTTAGTCGGGGGGTTCCCTCTCTACTTTAGTCGGGGGGTTCCCCTCTCTACTTTAGTCGGGGGGGTTTCCCTCTCTACTTTAGTCGGGGGGTTCCCTCTCTACTTTAGTCGGGGGGTTCCCTCTACTTTAGTCGGGGGGTTCCCTCTCTACTTTAGTCGGGGGGGGTTTCCCTCTCTACTTTAGTCGGGGGGTTCCCCTCTCCACTTTAGTTTGGGGGTTTCCCGGGGGGCTCTCTCTACTTTAGTCGGGGGGGTTTCCCTCTCTACTTTAGTTGGGGGGTCCTCTCTACTTTAGTTGGGGGTGTTCCCTCTCTACTTTAGTTGGGGGGGTTCCCTCTCTCTACTTTAGTGGGGGGGGGTTCCCTCCCTCTACTTTAGTGGGGGGGGTTCCCTCCCTCTACTTTAGTCGGGGGGGATTTCCCTCTCTACTTTAGTCGGGGGGGGGTTCCTTTCTAGTAGTTTTTGTCATTTACTCATGAGAACATCCCTGGTCATCTCTACTACCTCAGATCTGGTCGACTCACTAAACACAAATGCTTCATTTGTAAATAATGTTGGGAGTGTGCCCCTGGCTATCCGTAAATAAATACAATTTCTGGTTTGCTTAATACAAGGAATGTAAAATGGTTAATACCTTTGATACTTAAATGTAAAGTAAAGAGTCACCCAGCCTGACAACAGGGGAGTCCTTGTCCTGTTGCACATATTCCTAGGGCTCTAAACTGGATAGATTGTAGTACAGAGATCATCAACTTGATTCGATCCACAGGCCACCAGTTGGGGAACCCTAATTTACTGGATCATTCAAACTAATAGCTTGATTGACCGTGTCCTGACTAGTATAGGGGAGTCATTGTCTAATAGGAAGAATACAATAGTTTTGTTTTCTACTGTATTGTTTTTGTGGAACTCTGATGTTCTATCCATTCCATAGGTCATTTCATGTTTTCATGTGTATCTGAGTTATTGGCGTTCAAGCAGGCAGAGATCTGGCCGGTATGACGTAGCACTGTGATAAAGTCTCTCTCACTACACTGGAAGTTAATAGGAATATGACTTTTGGCCCGTGAAAACATCTATCATACATTTCAGATTCCAGTACTAGCCGATGTCATAACGCGTTAGGTTGACTTCTCTCAAATGAGCCATTTATCATATTTTTGCGATATTCCGACCTTGAGAAATGTGTAATTTAACATAGGGTCTAGCACGTTTTTCCTGTTTGGCTGTCTCTGTAGTCCAGGGTGCATTGCATGGTACCGTTGTGAATGTCAGACTCCACTCTGTGAGGCACATCGATCTGTCATGTTGAACATGGTGAGATTATAGACTCTTAAATTGATAGTGCAGTTAACTAGCTACTTTACATGCATTTACTTGTTTACATACATTTGATTGCTAGCTAGCTACCTATTGTAGCTAGCTAGCCAGCCAGCTCATAGAGAGAGCATTGCGGGTTTTGTAGTTGACTTAAGCTGCAACAGATTTCCACATTTTTCACATGTTGCTAACAACCGTATTATAACAACAAAATTAAACATTTGGTCACAAAAATATTGTTCTCAAGATCTTAGTGTTATGTAACACTGTAAATAAAGGATTGAGTGGTTTTGAGTGGATTTTGTATTATAGCAATTACATTTACTTTTGATATTTAAGCACAGTGTATTTAAAACCATACTTTTAAACTTTTGCTGAGGTTGTATTATATTGGGTGACTTTCACTTTTACTTTAGTCATTTTCTATTCAGGTACCTTTACTTTTACTCAAGTATGACAATTGTGTAATTTTCCACTACTGCATGTACCTAAACATCTGGTCAAATTAAGTGGACAACATCACCACTATCAGATGTAAATATTTAGTTGAAAGAATGCTTCAAAAACAACACTACTTAGTGTTTATAGTGGAAATATAATCCTGAATTTACATGACGAAGCACACCGTCCACACAACTTAACATTCTAGACACTTCCAAACTCTGTTGTTGTTGTATGTTTGTTGTAATGAACCACTACAGCATTGGCATATGTTAGAATCTAACTGATAACTAAGTTTAAAAAAAAATCTCCACCTTGTCTGAGTGATTGGACTAGTGTTGTATTGCAAAATTCTCTGTCTGTAAGAACGCAGTGAGCTCACTCATCACCCAGATGTTTTCAATCAATATTTGTTGACACGAAGAACCATTAGATTACTAATCACATTTGCATAAACATTTCAACATTTTCTTATTTACCTTGCATGTTTTCTAAATTAGTTTTCATACCGAGTTTACATACGGTGGCCCTGAAATACAAACATGTATAGAACTCAAGTACTTCGGGGCCTACCAGCCACACACAGAAAACATCAACAGCTTCCCGCCCTAAACAGCCTGCATTCCCCACCAGTGACCTACTCTCAACAGAAGTAAACAAATGTCTATATGAGCTGTGGTGTGAGGGGCTCATCTGTTTGTTGGACAGCCCAGCCCTAAGTAAACAAACACTACAACTGGATTAGTTCATGTGGGGTTCCCCATGTTTTCTTCCTTCCAGCCTCGAACTCCCTTACGGTTTACATGGAGGCAATACTAATGTCGTGGCTATTTACTTTGCTGTTATTGTGTAGTTACTTGACAGAGATCAATAAGGGCTTGCTTGACAAAGCTTGGCAGTTTTATGTCAAGCATACAGTCAAACATTCCAAGGTTTTTCTATATTTGTACGATTTTCTACATTGTAGAATAATGGTGAAGACAAACTATGAAATAACAGATGTGGAATCATGTACGAACCCCCAAAAAATGGATAAAATATATTTTAGATTCTTCAAAGTAGCCAACATTTGCCTTGATTACAGCTTTGCACACTCTTGGCATTCTCTCAACCAGCTTCCAACCGCTGTGTCTCGCAAAGACACAGCGGTTGGAACCCAAAATCTCAAATCTGGACTTTCCACCGGTCTAATGTTCATTGCTCGTGTTTCTTGGCCCAAGCAAGTATCCTATTGGTGTCCTTTAGTAGTGGTTTCTTTGCAGCAATTCGACTATGAAGGCCTGATTGACACAGACTCCTCTGAACAGTTGATGTTGAGATGTGTCTGTTACTTGAACTCTGAGAAGCATTTATTTGGGCTACAGTCTGAGGTGCAGTTAACTCTAATGAACTTTTCCTCTGCAGCAGAGGTAAATTTGGGTCTTCCTTTCCTGTGGCGGTCCTCATGAAGACCAGTTTCATCATACCACTTGATGGTTTTTGTGACTGCACTTGAAACTTTCAGTTCTTGACATTTTCCAGATTGATGACCTTCATGTCTTAAAGTAATGATTGACCGTCATTTCTCTTTGCTTATTTGAGCTGTTCTTGCCATAATATGTACTTGGTCCAATACAGCAAATGAAAGATAAAGATAAATCGTGTCCAATTTCAAAAATGCTTTACGGTGAAAGCACAACATATGATTATGTTAGGTCACCGCCAAGTCAAAAAAATGTACAGCCATTTTTCCAGTCACAAAAAGCAGAAATATAGATGAAATGAATCACTAACCTTTGATCTTCATCAGATAACACTCATAGGACATCATGTTACACAATACATGTATGTTTTGTTCGATAATGTGCATATTTATATCCAAAAATCTCAGTTTACATTGGCATTACGTGCAGTAATGTTTTGATTCCAAAACATCTGGTGATTTTGTAGAAATACTCACAATAAACATTGATAAAATATGCAAGTTTTATTCACAGAATTAAAGATAAACGTATCCTCTATGCAACCGCTGTCAGATAAAAATAAATAAAAAAAAACGTTACGGAAAAAGAATAATCTGAGAACGGCGCTCAGAACCCAAAGAAATAACCGCCATTTTGGTGTCAACAGAAGCTACAAAAAAAACACTAAATATTCACTTACCTTTTGAATATCTTCATCAGAAGGCAGTTCCAGGAATCCCAGTTCGACAATAAATAACTGATTGGTTCCATAAAGCCCACCATTTAGCCACTTGTTGTTAGCTTGTTCAGCCCAGCATTCAATCCTCAAAAAGCACGAACAATTCCTCCAGACAAAAGCTCAAAAATTTCCATTACAGGTCGTAGAAACAAGTCAAATGATGTATGCAATCCATATTTAGGATGTTTTAAACATTAATCAGCAATAAGGTTCCAACCTGAGAATTTCATTGTCTGAAGAAACCCGTTGGAACGCAAGAACACGCTCTCGTGACCGCTCGCAATGAGACCGAGGCTTTCTGCCAGACCACCCACTGAAAGAGCTATTATGAGCGCCGCCTTTATAGTAGAATCATACAACCATAATCTAAAGACGGTGACATCTTGTGGAAGCACTAGGAACTGCCTAAATTACTACCAAAATGATGCAGTCTCTTGCACTCCACACTGCCCTTTCCCACCTAGACAAAATGAACACCTATATGATAATGCTTTTCATTGACTACAGCTCAGCGTTCAACACCATAGTGCCCTCCAAGCTCATCACTAAGCTAAGGACATTGGGACTAAACACCTCCCTCTGCAACTGGATCCTGGACTTCCTGACAGGCCACCCCCAGGTGGTGAGGGTAGATAACACGTCTGCCACGCTGATCCTCAACACTGGGGCCCATCTGGGGTGTGTACTTAGTCCCCTCCTGTACTCCCTGTTCAGTCATGACTGCACGGCCAGGCACGACTCCAACACCATCATTCATTTTGCTGATGACACAACTGTGGTAGGCCAGATCACTGACAATGATGAGACAGCCTATAGGGAGGAGGTCAGAGACCTGACCATGTGGTGCAAGGACAACAACCTCTCCCTCAATGATTGTGGATTACATAGGAAAAGGAGGACCGAGCACGCCCCCATTCTCATCGACGGGGCTGTAGTGGAGCAGGTTGAGAACTTCCAGTTCCTTGGCGTCCACATCACCAACAAACTATATAATTTTCCAAACACACCAAGACAGTCGTGAAGAGGGCACGAGATCCTGTTTCCCCCACAGGATACTGAAAATATTTGTCATGGGTCCTCAGATCCTCAAGGTTTTACACCATCGAGAGCATCCTGCATCACTGTCTGGTATGGCAACTGCTTGGCCTCTGACCGCAAGGCACTGTACAGAAACCCAGCCTAAAACCCCAAACAGCAAGCAATGCAGATGTAGAAGCATCTGCAATGAAGGCCGGAATCTGGGAAGAAACCTAGAGAAACCAGGCTATGAGGGGTGGCCAGTCCTCTTCTGGCTGTGCCGGGTGAAGATTATAACATAACATGGCCAAGATGTTCAAACGTTCATAGATGACCAGCAGGGTCAAATAATAATAATCACAGTGGTTGTAGAGTGTGCAACAGGTCAGCTCCTCAGGAGTAAATGTCAGTTGGCTTTTCATAGCCCATCATTGAGTTTGAGACAGCAGGTGCGGTAGAGAGCGAGTCCAAAACAGCAGGTCTGGGACAAGGTAGCACATCCGGCGAATAGTTCGGGGTTCCATAGCCACAGGCAGAACAGTTGAAACTGGAGCAGCAGTATGACCAGGTGGACTGGGGACAGCAAGGAGTCATCAGGCCAGGTAGTCCTGAGGCATGGTCCTAGGGCTCAGGTCCTCAGAGAGAAAGAGTGAGAGAGAGGGAGAGATATTACTTAAATTCACACAGGACACCGGATTAGACAGGACAAATACTCCATATATAACAGACTGACCCTAGCCCCCCAACACATTAACTATTGCAGCATAAATACTGGAGGCTGAGATGAGGCTACCCTGAGACGAAGCTGAGTATAGCCCACGAAGATCTCCCCCACTGCACAAACCCGAGGGTGGTGCCAACCCGGACAGGAAGATCACGTCAATGACTCAACCCAATCAAGTGACACACCCCTCCTAGGGACGGCATGGAAGAGCACCAGTAAGCCAGTGACTCAGCCCCTGTAATAGGGTTAGAGGCAGAGAATCCCAGTGGAGAGAGGGGAACCGGCCAGTCAGAGACAGCAAGGGAGGTTCGTCACTCCAGTGCCTTTTCGTTCACCTTCACACCTCTGGTCCAGACGACATTCAATCATAGGACCTACTGAAGGGAAGAGTCTTCAATTAAGACTGCGTCTCTCACATGAATAGGCAGACCATTCCATTAAAATTGAGGTCTATAGGAGGAAGCTCTGCCTCCAGCTGTTTGCTTGGACAGTAAGGACATTAAGGAGGCCTGCGTCTTGTGACCGTAGCGTACATGTAGGTATGTACGGCAGGACAGAATCAGAAAGATAGGTAGGAGCAGGCCCATATAATGCTGTGTAGATTAGCAGTAAAACCTTGAGATCATCCCTGGACTTAACAGGAAGCCAGTGTACAGAGGTCAGCACTGGAGTAATATGATCAAATATTTTGGTTCTTGTCAAGATTCTAGCAGCTGTGTTTAATACTAGCTGAAGTTTTATTTAGTGCTTTATCCAGGTAGCCAGGAAGTAGAGCATTGCAGTGGTCTAATCTAGAAGTGACAAAAGCATGGATACATTTTTATGCATCATTTTTGGACAGAAAGTTTCTGAATTTTGCAATGTTATGAAGATGGAAAAAAGGGTCCGGAGTAACGCCGAGGTCCTTCAGTTTTATTTGTGATGACTGTACAACCTTCAAGATTACTTGTCAGTTGATTTCTCAGAAGACCATCCACAGAGACAAACTGATATCTTTCCGACAGATCTGAACCAGGCCAGAACTTGTCCGTGTAGACCAATTTGGGTTTCCAATCACTCCAAAAGGATGTTGTGATCATCAACAAAGCAGCACTAAGGTCTAGGAGCACGAGGACAGATGCAGAGCCTTGGTCTGACGCCATTAAAAGGTAATTTACCACCTTCACGAGTGCCGTCTCAGTACTATGATGAGGTCTAAAACCATACTGAAGTGTTTCGTATACATTGTTTGTCTTTAGGAAGGCAGCGCAACAGGTTTTTCTCAAATTTTTGAGATCGATGATAAATTCAATATAGGCCTATTTTTTTATCTTTTATTTTGAATGTATTTTTTTATATACATTTTTTTCTGGGTCAAGGTTTGTCTTTTTCAATACAGGCTTTATTACTGTCACTTTTAGTGAGTTTGGTACCCATCCGGGGGATAGTGAGTCGTTTATTATATTCATCATAGGAGGGCCAAGCACAGGAAGCAGCTCTTTCAGTAGTTTAGTTGGAATAGGGTCCAGTATGCAGCTTGAAGGTTTAGAGGCCAAGACGGTTTTCATCAATGTGTCAAGAAATATGAGATTAAAAAACAAGAGTGTCTTCCTAGGTCCTGGCAGAGTTGTGCAGATTCAGGACAACTGAGCTTTGGAGAAATACGCAGCTTTAAAGAGGAGTCCATAATATGCTTTCTAATGATCATGATTTTTTCGTCAAAGAAGTTAATGAATTTATCACTGCTGAAGTGAAAGCCATCCTCTCTTGGGGAATGCTGCTTTTTTGTTAGCTTTGTGACAGTATCAAAAGTACATTTTGGATTGTTCTTATTCTCCTCAATTAAATTGGAAAAATAGGATGATCGAGCAGCAGTTTGGGCTCTTCGAAACTGCACGGTACTGTCTTTCCAAGCTAGTCGGAAGACTTCCAGTTTGGTGTGGCGCCATTTCCGTTCCAATTTTCTGGATGCTTGCTTCAGGGTTCAGGGTATTTTCTGTATACCAGGGAGCTAGTTTTTTATGACAAATGTGTTTAGGGGTACATCTGCATCTAGGGTATTACACAAGGTTGATTTTAGTTCCTTATTTAGGTGGTTAACTGATTTTTGTACTCTGACGTCCTTGGGTAGGTGGAGGGAGTCTGGAAGGGCATCTAGACATTTTTGGGTTGTCCAATAATTTATAGTATGGCTTTTGATGATCCTTGGTTGGGGTCTGAGCAGATTATTTGTTGCAATTGCAATCGTAATGAAATGGTGGTCCGATAGTCCAGGATTATGAGAAAAAACATTAAGATCCACAATATTTATTCGACAGGAAAAAAACTAGGTCCAGCGTATGACTGTGACAGTGAGTAGGTCCGGAGACATGTTGGACAAAACCCACTGAATCGATGATGGCTCCAAAAGCCTTTTGGAGTGGGTCTGTGGACTTTTCCATGTGAATATTAAAGTCACCAAAAATTAGAATATTATCTGCCATGACTACAAGGTCCGATGGGAACTCGGTGAGGAATGCTGTATACGGCCCAGGAGGCCTGTAAAAAGTGATTGAGTAGGCTACGTAGATTTCATGACTCGAAGCTCAAAAGACAAAAATGCAGTCTATTTTTGTATATTGAAATATAGAATCATAAATGTTTGCAACACCTCCACCTTTGCGGGAACTCTAAGAGATATGGTCACTGGTGTAACCAGGAGGAGAGGCCTCATTTATCACAGTAAATTCACCAGGCTTAAGCCATGTTTCTGTCAGGCCAATCACATCAAGATTATGATCAGTGATTAGTTCACTGACTTTAACTGCCTTGGAAGTGAATGATCTAACATTTAAGTAGCCCTATTTTGAGATGTGAAATTTCACAATCTCTTTCCATAATGACAGTAATGGAGGAGGTCTTCATTCCAAATCAAATCAAATCAAATTTATTTATATAGCCCTTCGTACATCAGCTGATATCTCAAAGTGCTGTACAGAAACCCAGCCTAAAACCCCAAACAGCAAGCAATGCAGGTGTAGAAGCACGGTTGCTTGGGAAAACTCCCTAGAAAGTCCAAAACCTAGGAAGAAACCTAGAGAGGAACCAGGCTATGTGGGGTGGCCTCTTCTGGCTGTGCCGGGTGGAGATTATAACAGAACATGGTCAAGATGTTCAAATGTTCATAAATGACCAGCATGGTCGAATAATAATAATAATAAGGCAGAACAGTTGAAACTGGAGTAGCAGCACGGCCAGGTGGACTGGGGACAGCAAGAAGTCATCATGTCAGGTAGTCCTGGGGCATGGTCCTAGGGCTCAGGTCCTCCTTAGAGAGAGAGAAAGAAAGAGAGAAGGAGAGAATTAGATTCACACAGGAGAAGTACTCCAGATATAACAAACTGACCCTTGCCCCCCGACACATAAACTATTCCAGTGAGATTGCTAAGGCAAAAACCACCATGTTTAGTTTTGCCCATGTTGGCCCAACCTAGATCGAGTCACAGACACGGTCTCAATGGGGATAGCTGAGCTGACTATGCTAGTGGCAGACTCCACTAAGCTGGCAGGGTGGCTATCTCATTGTGGAGCTAGAGGAGTTCTTTCCCTGTCTATGTTCATAGATAAGATGAGAGCAGAGCTAATGGTGGGAGGCTTCGGTGTCTCAGACTCTGTAACGGGTGGAGGAGAGACCAGAGAAAACTGACTCGTTGCTTAATGGGGAGAACCGGTTGAAAGTTTCTGTCGGCTGAATGAGCAACACCGGTTGAGCATTCCTACAGCAGTTCCTTCCAGAAGCCATGAGCAAATGATCCAGCTGTGATGACTCTGCGAGGAGATTGACACTACTCTCTGTACTTATTGGTGGCACAGATGCTGTTTCATCTTGCAACACGGCTATCCTTGCCATAAGGCGATCGTTTTCCTGTATATTGTGAGAAGCTTCGGGTGATGGAGGTCTTGTAGAACCATTTCCAGATAAATCGTCCGGAGTGAAAAAGTTTAATGAAGAAAGGTGAGCGAGGCAAAAAATATAAAACGGTTATTAAAAAGAAAAAAACCCCATAAAGTTGGCAGGTAGCAAAGAAACGTTAGCAACAAACCGCACAGCAGTATGTAAACAAGTCTACAAGTTGTGACCGGAAATTATGATAACGAAGGAACAATAAGACGCCTGAACAGCCAATCAAATGGCTTCCCAGAACATCTCTTAAAAATACCTCAACTGTCACCACCATTTAGACAACCATCACACCCGAGTCATCTTTGTCTCAGATCAGATCTCATATTCAGACCGACTCAAGGGTTCAGGCTAAACAAATGTTTTGGAACAAAGAGATTTAATTGTCTTCCCTCCCACTACTTTGCTCCACCTGAGTCATTTCACCCCTGTAGGAGCCTTGGGGCCTTTAGTACTTTAGTTCCCCATTCCATCGCCAACCACTCGGATTAATGGCTGTTTTGGCAACAAATGAGATCATGGCTAATTTGGCTGTGCTGATGTTTCCTGCTGAATGCTACCTGGTTCCATTGTGGCTGGTGTCGTGGCTGGCTGCTTCCAGCTCAGGCTGGTAATTGAGCAGCAGTTTAGTGACACTGGTCATGAACCGTGCAGTGGTTAGGAAGTTAGAGGAGGAGTCTCAACCTGTCATTGGACAGAAGAAGAAGAATGTGGATTTTCTGCATTTTGAATGTTTAAGTGTATAATGCTATGGTTTGACGCACCATTTACCCTGAGATTGCTTTAATTAAGATGTTAGGCAAGTTGTGTTTTGGGTAGTATTCGCTCAGTAGAAGGCTAGGCAGACCCAGGGGCTGTAAAGACCTGTTCTAGACTTGGCACAGAGTTCTTAGTTCCCTCAAAGCTGTTTCAGGATCAATAGAACCTAGAATAGAACAAGTTAGAATCTGGTTGCTCTGTTATAATCTGAGAGTTCCATTAGCATCAAATGTCTGGTGTGTTTACTGTAATCATGTGTAATAGAGGAGGTCTCAGCGGTGCCCTGGCAGTGCTCCTTGGTGGGTAACCAAAGCCTCACCCTGGCTGACCAAAATACTCGCAAAGATCAAAACAAGCAGCCTGTAAAAGACCAAAGGAAAGATGTCATGAATGGGTACTAGGATGGATGAGGGGACATGGATAATGTTATGGATATTGGGCCATTTTAAGGAGCACTTGAGATGGACAATGGGATGCCACCTTTTCAGTAACTAGTACCCTAGACCCACTCCAATTCGCATGCCGCCAGATCTACAGATGACTCAATCTCAATCGCACTCCACACTGCCCTTTCCCACCTGGACAAAAGGAACACCTATGTGAGAACGCTGTTAATTGAATACAGCTCAGCATTCAACACCATAGTGCCCACGAAGCTCATCCCTAAGCTAAGGACCCTGGGACTAAACACCTCCCTCTGCAACTGGATCCTGGACTTCCTGATGGGCTGCCCTCAGGTGGTAAGGGTAGACAACAACACGTCTGTCATGCTGATCCTCAACAGTGGGGTCCCTCAGGGGTGTGTACTTAGTCCTCTCCTGTACTCCCTGTTCACTGTGTGGCCAACACGACTCCAACACCATCTTTAAGTTTGCTAACGACACAACAGTGGTAGGCTTGATCACTGACAACGATGAGACAGCCTATAGGGAGGAGGTCAGAGACCTGGCAGTGTTATGCCAGGACAACAGCCTCTCTCTCAATGTGAGCAAGACAAAAGAGCTGATCTTGGACTACAGGAAAAGGTGGGCCGAACAGGTTTGCTAACGACACAACTGGTATTGACACCCCTGGTATTGCAACTGCCCATTAACATCGACGGGGCTGTAGTGGAGCGGTGTCCACATCACCAACGAACTATCATGGTCCAAAACACACCAGGACCGTCGAGAAGAGGGCACTACAACACCTTTTCCCCCTCAGGAGACTGAAATTTTTTGGCATTGGTCCCCAAATCCTCAAAGTTCTACAGCTGCAACATCGAGAGCATGGTTGCATCATCCCCTGGTATTACAACTGCTCGGCATCTGACCGTAAGGTGCTACAGAGGGTAGTGGGTAATCCCAGTTTCCTACCATCCAGGACCTACAGTGGCAAGAAAAAGTATGTGAACCCTTTGGAATTATCTGGATTTCTGCATAAATTTGTCATTAAATTAGATCTGATCTGATCATCTACACGACAACAACAGACAAACACAATGTGCTTAAACTAATAACTCACAAATTATTGTATTTTTCTTGTCTATATTGAATACATAATTTAAACATTCACAGTGTAAGGTTAGAAAAAGTATATGAACCCCTAGGCTAATGACTCCTCCAAATGCTATTTGGAGTCAGGAGTCCGCTAACCTGGAGTACAATCATTGAGATTGGAGATGGTTATAGTTGGTTACAGCTGCCCTGCCCTATAAAAAACACTCACAAAATTTGAGTTTGCTATTCACAAGAAGTATTTCCCCACGTGAACCAATATCTCAGAAGACCCAAGATTAAGAATTCTTGACTTGCATAAAGCTGAAAAGGATTACACAAGTATCTCTAAAAGCCTTTGATGTTCATCAGTCCACGGGTAGACAAATTGTCTATAAATGGAGAATGTTCAGCACGGTTGATACTCTCCCTAGGAGTGGCCATCCTGCAAAGATGACTGCAAGATCTCAGGTCAGAATGCTCAATGAAGAAGATTCCTAGAGTGTCAGCTAAAGACTTAAAGAAATCTCTGGAACATGCTAACATCTCTGTTGACAAGTCTACGATACGTAAAACACTAAACAAGAATGGTGTTCATGGGAGGACACCACAGAGGTGCCACTGCTGTCCAAAAAAACATTGCTGCATGTCTTAAGTTCGCAATCTGGATGTTCCACAGCGCCACTGGTAATATGTTCCGTGGACAGATTAAACTAAAGTTGTTTGGAAGGAACACACAACACCTATGTGTGGAGGAAAAAAAGGCACAGCACAGCAACATCACCTCATCCTAACTGTGAAGTATGTTAAGGGGAGCATCATGGTTTGGAGCTGCTTTGCTGGCTCAGGGCCTGGACAGCTTGCTTTCATCGATGGAAAAATGAATTCCCAAATTTATCAAGACATTTTCCAGGAGATTGTATGGTTATCTGTCTGCCAATTGAAGCTCAACAGAAGTTGGTTGATGCAACAGGACAACGACCCAAAACACAGAAGTAAATCAACAACAGAAGAAAATATGCCTTCTGGAGTGGCCCAGTCAGAGTCCTGACATCAACCTGATTGAGATGCTGTGGCATGACCTCGAGAGGGTTTCACACCAGACATCCCAAGAATATTGCTGAACTGAAACAGTTTTGTAAAGAGGAATGGTCCAAAATTTCTCCTGACCGTTGTGCAGGTCTGATCCGCAACTACAGAAAACATTTGGTTGAGGTTATTGCTGCCAAAAGAGTGTCAACCAGTTATTAAAACCAAGGGTTCACATACCTTTCCCACCCTGCACTATGAATGTTTACACAGTGTGTTCAATAAAGACATGAAAACATATAATTGTTTTTGTCTTATTAGTTTAATCAGACTGAGTATGTCTATTGTTGTGAGTTAAATGAAGATACAATAAAATTTTATGATCATTTTATGCAGAAGTCCAGATAATTCAAGAGTTCACATACTTTTTCTTGCCACTGTATATACTAGGCGGTGTCAGAGGAAAGTCCCCTAAATTGTCAAACTCCAAGCCATAAGACTCCTGAACAATTTAATCAAATGGCCACCGGACTATTTACAATGACACCCCACCCTTCCATTCCGTTTATTATCAATGCATAGTCACTTCACCCTTACTTACATGCTCGTTGAACATCTCATTCCAAAATCATGGGCATTAATATGGAATTTGTTGCTGTAACAGCCTCCACTCTTCTGGGAAGGCTTTCCACTAAATGTTGGAATATTGCTGGGGCTCGAGCATTAGTGTGGTCGGGCACTGATGGTGGGCGATGAGGCCTGGCTTGCAGTTGGTGTTCCAATACATGCCAAAGGTTTTTGATGGGGTTGAGGTCAGGGCTCTGCAGGCCAGTCAAGTTCTTCAACACCGATCTCAACAAAACATTTCTGTATGAACCTCGCTTTGTTCACCGGGGCATTGTCATGCAGAAACAGGAAAGGACCTTCCCCAAACTGCTTCCACAAAGTTGGAAGCACAGAATTGTCAAGAATGTCATTGATTGCTGTAGCATTAAGATTTCCCTTCAATGGAACTAAGGGGCCTAGTCCGAACCATGAAAAACAGCCCCAGACCATTATTCCTCTTCCACCAAACTTTACAGTTGTCACTATGCATTCAGGCAGGTCGTGTTCTCCTGGCATCCGCTAAACCCAAATTAATCTGTCGGACTGCCAGATGGTGAAGTGTGATTCATCACTCCAGAGAACGCATTTTCACTGCTCCAGAGTCCAATGGCGGCGAGCTTTACAGCATTCCAGCCGACGCTTGGTATTGAGCATCAGGATCTTAATATTGTGTTTGCGGCTGCTCGGCCATGGAAACCCGTTTCATGAAGAAGCACCCGACGAACAGTTCTTGTGCTGACGTTGCTTCCAGAGGCAGTTTGGAACTCGGTAGTGAGTGTTGCAAGCGAGGACAGACGATTTTTACCCAAAAAACACTTCAGCACTCGGCAGTCCCGTTCTGTGAGCTTGTGTGGCCCACCACTTTGTGACTGAGCCGTTGTTGCTCCTAAATGTTTCCACTTAACAATAACAGCACTTACAGTTGACCGGGGCAGCTCGAGTAGGGCTGAAATTCGACCAACTGACTTGCTGGAAAGGTGGCATCCTAATGACGGTGCCACGTTGAATGTCACTGAGCTCTTCAGTAAGGCCATTCTACTGCCAATGTTTGTCTATGTTATGTTTTATCTTCTCAACAGAAGGTGAAATGAACCTAGTTCCTCATGTCTTTATTTTTTATTTATTTGTATTTATTTAACCTTTATTTAACTAGGTAAGTCAGTTAAGAACACGTTCTTATTTACAATGACGGCCTACACCGGCCAAACGAGGACGAAGCTGTACGCCATCCTATGGGACTCCCACGGTTGGTTGTGATACCCTGGTTTGATTCCAGGCTGTGTCTGTAGTGACGTCTCTAGCACTGAGATGCAGTGCCTTAGACCGCCATGCCACTCGGGAGCCCCTATTGTCCACCAATACAAAAGTATTCTGTGTGTGTGTATGTTTCAGGAATGAGAAAATGTGCGAAAAACATTCATCAGAAAATGGACAAATTCAAATGACGCTGAATGTTGATCAGATCACCTTTTATTTTTACATGTACTTAGTTGTCTATTGCTAGTAACACCATATATCTGGAGACAGAATACATACTGTATATTATATAAAAAATGTATCCGAATTTGTCACTATAAAAAAGTTAACAAACAATCCATTAAACACATGAAACACTGTGGCTGATCTCTTTCGCTCTATGCTGTCGGTCGGTCTGTCTGTCTCTCTCTGTGTCTCTGTCACTCTCAATTTCAATTTAAGGGACTTTATTTGCATGGGAAACATGTTTACATTGCCAAAGCTTGTGAAATAAACAAAAGATTTACAATAAATATTACACTCAAAGTTCCAAAAGAATAAAAACATTACAAAGGTCATATTATGTCTATATACAGTGTTGTGATGATGTGCAAATAGTTAAAGTACAAAAGGGAAAATCAAATCAAAGTTTACTTGTCACTTGCACCGAATACAACAGGTGTTGTAACAACAGTAAAAATACATTTGAAACTAAAAGTAGCAAGGCTCTATACAGACACCGGTTAGTCAGGCTTATTGAGGTAGTATGTACATGTAGGTATGGTTAAAGTGACTATGCATATATGATGAACAGAGAGTAGCAGAAGCATAAAAAGAGGGGTTGGCAGGTGGTGGGACACAATGCAGATAGCCCGGTTAGCCAATGTGTGGGAGCACTGGTTGGTCGGGCCAATTGAGATAGTATGTACATAAATGTAAGTGGCAGAGAGTAGCAGCAGCGTAAAAGAGGGGTCGGGGGGGCACACAATGCAAATAGTCCGGGTAACCATTTGGTTACCTGTTCAGGAGTCTTATGGCTTGGGGGTCTTTGACAATTTTAGGGCCTTCCTCTGATACTGCCTGGTGTAGAGGTCCTGGATGGCAGACAGCTTTTCCCTAGTGATGTACTGGGCCGTACGCACTACCCTCTGAAGTGCCATGCGGTCGGAGGCCGAGCAGTTGCCGTACCAGGCAGTGATGCAACCGGTCAGGATGCTCTCGATGTTGCAGCTGTAGAACCTTTTGAGGATCTCAGGACCCATGCCAAATCTTTTTAGTTTCCTGAGGGGGAATAGGCTTTGTCGTGCCCTCTTCACGACTGTCTTTGTGTGTTTGGACCATTCTAGTTTGTTGTTGATGTGGACACCAAGGAGATTGAAGCTCTCAACCTGCTCCACTACAGCCCCTTCGATGAGAATGGGGACGTGCTCGGTGCTCCTTTTCCTGTAGTCCACAATCATCTCCTTAGTCTTGGTTACGTTGATTAACATATAGGTTGTTTTTACGGTGGTGTTTGTTCTTTACTGTGTGCGCTTTTCTTGTGGCAACAGGTCACAAATCTTGATGCTATGATTGTGAATTTGTGGGTCTGTGGAATCTGAGGGAAATATGTGTCTCTAATATGGTCATACATTTGGCAGGAAGTTAGGAAGCGCAGCTCAGTTTCCACCTCATTTTGTGGGCAGTGTGCACACGGCGGCCTTTCTCAATAGCAAGGCTATGCTCACTGAGTCTGTACATTGTCAAAGCTTTCCTTAATTTTGGGTCAGTCACAGTGTTCAGGTATTCTGCCACTGTGTCCTCTCTGTTTAGGACCAAATAGCATTCTAGTTTAATCAGTTAAAAAAAATGTGTCAATGTGTCAAGTAATTCTAATTGGTCTAATTGTGTTGCTGTTCTGGGGCTCTGTGAGGTCTGTTTTGTGTTTGTGAACAGAATCAGCTTGCTTAGGGGACTCTTCTCCATGTTCATCTCTGACAGTGATTGCTTTGTAATGGAAGGTTTGGGAATCTCTTCCTTTTATGTGGTTGTAGAATTGAATAGATCTTTTCTAGATTTCGATAATTAGCAGGTATCGGTCTAATTCTGCTCTGAATGCATTATTTTGTGTTTTATGTCGTACAGGGAGGATATTTTGCAGAATTCCACATGCAGAGTCTCAATTTGGTGTTTGTCCCATTTTGTGAATTATTGGTTGGTGAGCGGACCCCAGACCTCACAACCATAAAGGACAATGGGGTTCTATAACTGATTCAAGTATTTTTTGCCATATCCTAATTGGTATGTCAAATTGTATGCTTCTTTTGATGGCATAGACGTTACCTGTGGCGCTGATGTTTAGGCAGAGGTATGTATAATTTTTGTGTGCTCTAGAGCAACTGTGTCTAGATAGAATTTGTATTCGTGGTCCTGGCAACTGGACATTTTTTGTAACACCGTTATCTTTGTCTTACTGAGATTTACTGTCAGGGCCCAGGTCTGACAGAATCTGTGAAGAAGATTTAGGTGCTGCTGTAGGCCCTACTTGGTTTGGGACTGAAGCACCACATCATCAGCAAACAGGCATTTGACTTCAGATTCTTGTAGGGTGAGGCCAGGTGCTGCAGACTGTTCTAGTGCCCTCGCCAATTCATTGATATATATGTTTAAGAGGGTGGGGCTTAAGCTGCATCCCTGTCGTATCCTCCGGCCCTCTGGAAAGAAAGCTGTGTGTTCTTTGCCAATTCTCAGCTGCTGACTTTTCTTTTCTTCCATTCTCTGGAGAGTCATAAAAGAAGATGCATGCCGACAGGCTCTTATCTCGTCTGTCAGCGCAATAAAACAGTTAAATAAACAGAGTTGGGCGTGTGCGTAGTTCATGTCTACTTCCATGTCTGTGTGTGTGTGGAGCTGTCGCTACTCACTTTCAAATGTTTCGTGGAGCACCAACTAAAAGCAAATAAGTTCAATAGACAGTAGGATTTTATCCTTCTGTGCTGTCGGAAAACAGAATTCTTCTGTGTTGTATTTTAGTCTTTGGAACCACCAGGTTGCATAATGGACAGAAACACTGGGTCTTGATCTCTCAAAGCCTTAGTCCAACAGCTGGACAGTGGCCATGACATGGCTCCGCCTCCCACTGTCTGCTCGGTAAAATCAGTGTTGTCGGCCGCAGATCGACGTCCACTGTGCGAACATTCTTCTTATTCTTGTGAGTTTACGGGTGGATTTACATGGATGTTTACTTGGCCGCTTGTTGCCTCAGCAACCGTCTGTCACCATACGATTAAAAGTCTCTGGACTGATCTCATTCAATGTCTGATGTAAACGAACCTTCCACAGTACAGTAACAATATGATTGGTTCAGATCTCTGAAATTCAATAAAAATCCCTTGGAAGGATTCACCTTGATGATGATAATGCAGAATGTTCATTTAGTACAGTGATATTTAGAGCAATCTTCACATGTTTGTGACAGGTTTGAAGAAACAAAGCTGTGGCATGAATCAATGTGGGTGGGGAGTGTCAAACTACTACCTGTGAACATGTAAGGTCTTTTCACCCGAATGACTGGAAGCCTCTTGCATTGTATGAACGTTTGCTTGAGCCCCAAAAAAATGTATTCTACTGGTGTTTTCTGTGTTATGTACTGAATATTGCTGTCTGTGAGAGAGTATAAGTATATGTCTGTATTTATCTGTGTGTGAGTTAGTGTTGCACGGTATACTAATATTAATTTATAAAAATAGTCAGTGATCTGAGACACATTCATGAGTCCATGGGTTCAAATCCACCATCAGTCAGAGATATTTGGCCCGTGTGGGGAAAAAGAAAGCTACAGTGGAATATGAATGTGTATTTGTCCCGTTTGTGTGTGTGTGTGTGTGTGTGTGTGTGTGTGTGTGTGTGTGTGCGCATGCATTCACTTGTCTGTGTGGGTGCATGCGTTTGTCCCGTGTGAAAGCAGAATATGAATTGCCCTCTTCTCTCTCACTGTTTCATAGCTTTAAGTCCTTATGCACCAGATCCAGCGCTCTTCATATTAAACCATCAGGTATTTCACACAGCATACATTTTATGTTCCTATTATATACAATATGTATAGGGAAATGTTTTATACTGTATCAACTGTTTTGTTTTACTTTCTCAGTATTTTTTTCAATATGTAACTTTTTTCACTTCACCAATACTTTTTTGTGGAATGGAGTTTGGTAAAAAAAACTAAATGGAAAAAGAATGGAATTGCTTGAGGATGTGACACACTGCATTCGGAAAGTATTCAGACCCCTTGACTTTTTCCAAGTTTTGTTAAGTTAATATTATTTTCTAAAATGGATTTAAAAAAATAAATACAAATAAAAGCATCAATCTTCAAGCCCCATAATGACAAAGCAAAAACAGTTTTTATTTTTTTGATTGGACATGATTTGGAAAGGCACACACCTGTCTAAGGTCCCACAGTTGACAGTGCATGTCAGAGCAAAAACCAAGCCACGAGATTTGAAGGAATTACCCGTAGAGCTCTGAGACATGATTATGTCGGGGACTGATCTGGGGAAGGGTACCAAAAAATGTCTGCAGCATTGAAGTTCCCCAAGAACACAGTGACCTCCATCATTCTGAATTCAAAGACGTTTAGAACCACCAACTACTACTGTAGAGCTGAACTGATCATTCAGGTGAGAAGGGCCTTGGTCAGGGAGGTTACCAGGAACCTGATGGTCACTCTTACAGACCTCCAGAGTTCCTTGTGGAGATGGGAGAATCTTCCAGAAGGACAACCATCTCTGCAGCACTCCACCAATCAGGCCTTTATGGTAATGGCCAGACGGAAGTCACTCCTCAGTAAAAGACAAATGACTGTCCGCTTGGAGTTTAAGACTCTTAGACCATAAGAAACAAGAATATCTGGTCTGATGAAACCAAGATTGGTCAGGAGGAAACCAGACACCATCTCTACGGTGAAGCATGGTTGTGGCCGCATCATCCTTTGGGGATATTTTTCAGCAGCAGGGATTAGGAGACTAGTGAGGATCGAGGGAAAGATGAACGGAGTAAAGCACAGAGAGATCCTTGATGAAAACCTGCTCAAGACCTCAGACTGGGGTAGAATTTCACCTCCCAACAGGACAACGACCCTAAGCACACAGCCAAGACAACGCAGGAGTGGCTTCAGGACAAGTGTCTGAATGTCCTTGAGTTGCCCAGCCAGAGCCCAGGCTTGAACCCGATCGAAAATCTCTGGAGAGGCCTGAAAATAGATGTGCAGAGACACTACCCTTCCAACCTGACAGAGCTTGAGAGGATCTGCAGAGCAGAATGGGAGAAACTCCCCAAATACAGGTGTGCCAAGCTTGTAGCGTCTTAACCAAGAAGACTTGAGGCTATAATCTCTGCCAAAAGTTCTTCAACAAAGTACTGAGTAAAGGTTCTGAATACTTATGTAACTTTGATATTTGAATTTTTTTATTGCAAAAAATGT